>NC_041229.1:6842200-6889516 GCF_002837175.3 Physeter macrocephalus | reverse complement strand
GGTCCGGGAGGATCCCACATGCCGCGGAGCGGCTGGGCCCGTGAGCCGTGGCCGCTGAGCCTGCGCGTCCGGAGCCTGTGCTCCGCAACGGGAGAGGCCACAACAGTGTGAGGCCCAAGAATCCAAGAGAAAGCATTTTGCTCTACCCTGACGGTAACTGGGTTTTCCTTGAGATCCAGGTATGAGGCTAGAGGGAGTAGATGTCTGGAGAATATGGCCTGACAACAACTGTGAGGTTAGGTAGAATGAGACACTCAGTTAGAGGAGGGAGTTGGGGAAATTAACACTTTGGCGGCAGACTTCACCTCTGGATCTTCCGTCAGCTCCTCGCATTGGCTGAACCCAACTAGAAGCTGGAGGGAAAAAGGGTCAATTGATACAGACCATGTAAGTCAACTTTCTGTAGCGCAAAGCATCTCTGGAAACATCCTAAGTCTTCCTGAGACCTTGGTGAGTTTCTGGAGAGGTATGATTTTTTTATTCCCTTGCCCTCAGAGGCCCTGCCTTGCCACTATCTCTAAACCATAGAGACTCACCAATGAAACTCAGTACCTTTGCAGCTCTTCCCAAAGACTCTTTTCCCACAAAACCTTAGGGTGCAACATAAGAATAAACATCTTATTAGATAAATCTCTTTTGTTATGTATCTGCCTTTACTCTCTTCAGCCTCCAGGCGCCACAGGCATTCTCCTTCCCTTCTTGGGCCCCATCCACCCATTTCAACGTCTGCTTACTATTTTATTCAGGGCAATCTAATTCTCTCTGGCTCCAAATCTTGGACTCACACTCTTGTCAAGTAGCTCATCAGATCAGAGTCGGTCTGTTTTGTGTTCACGCCCTTTAGAGTTACAATACATTTCCTGCTATATATAGGGGGTAGCATGTGTGCATAGGAAATAGGTGTTTGGTATTTCTACTACACCAGGACTGAAGGAGAGGTTCTTGACCAGAAGGTATGATTTGATGGTTGTAGAGATATTCATTGTCCCCCAATATTGCCTCAACCTTGGACAGATAGCATAGAACAGTAGAATGTGGAATATAGAGTGAAAAGATGTGGATTTACATACTAGTCCAACCATTACTAGTTTTTGTCACATGAAATACGTTACTTAAACTCAAGTAAACCATCATACCTGCTCATCATAGTATTAGTATATAGAATTAGAGACAATTCACCATCAGTCTCTTATACTTATTCATATCTTACAGAGGACTGACTGCCTTTGTTTTAGACCCTTTTTAAAAGGATATATATATATATATATATATATATGTATATATATATCAAATACCCCTATGGAGAGATATTCATATCTCACAGAGGAGACTGTCTCTTTTTTTTAGACCCTTTTTAAAAAGATATATATATATATATATATATATGTATATATATATCAAATACCCCTATGGAGAGAAGAGGAAGTTTCTCACTGTCCAGTATAATAAAGATAACATGCAGATATAAACTACTATGTATAAAATAAACAATAAGGTGCTACTGTAGAGCACAGGGAACTATATTCAATATTTTGTAATAAACCATAATGGAAAAGAATAGATATATGTACACTGAATTTCTTTGCTGTATACCAGAAACTAACACAACATTGTAAATCAACTATACTTGAATTAAAAAAAAGATAACGTGCAAAGATAGGCATGCTTAATGCACATTATCTAAGGCTTGTTTCCCTAAAGTTACTGCTACTCTTCTATAATGGACCTTATTGCATTCTTCAGGAGTCACCTGGTCCAGTTCACTGAGGGAACTGGGCTATAGGAACTGGGGATAAAATGCTATTACTCTGTCTATGACGATTACTGTAACAGTCCTTTATCTCTGAACCAGGAGCTTCATGTCTTCTGCCAGCATCCATGAAACTGTGGCAGTCTAACTTGTCACCTTGCAAACAGGGTAAAATCTATCCCATTAAATTTCTCAGTTTTTGACACCGGGTATCTAGAAATTTCACAAGAGATTGTGGCAGAGAGAGCCCTGGACCAGGAGTCAGTTAAACAGCTGGCTATGATACTTCCTAGTGGTGTGACCTTGGACAAGTCACATGAGCATGCTAAACTTCAGTTTCTTTACTAGGAATGTGGAGATAAGAAAATATGCTTCATCTGCCTCAGGGTAACTCTGTGAGAATCAAACATGATAATACTCGTGCAAGTACCCTGAGCTGTCACGAAGGTACTTTATCGTATTGAAAAATAGTAGTCTTCCTATCATACTCTTCAAAGGAGCATGTTTTTTCTAATATATATTTTGGGAAGGACCACACTAGTCGCATAGTGGGCACTAATGAACTTGTGCATTTCTCAACATTGCATTTGATTTGCCTCCTATTAGGCTTAATAATAATGTCCAAATCATTTCATGTCCATTTAAAAAGTCCAAAACAATCATTTCAAAGAATAAATATGAGTGAACAGCACAGGGCATTTAAACATGAGCAGAAGAGATTTTTACGAGTTTATTGCTTATAGTTCCTAATGAGAAAGGTACATGAGCATGTATCAGAGCTATAAGTGCCAGCATGCTAAGGGTCAAAGGGGATGCGTATTACTCAGAAGCTAAAAGCACATCCATTTTTTTTTTTTAACATCTTTATTGGAGTATAACTGTTTTACAATAGTGTGTTAGTTTCTCCTTTAAAGCACATCCATTTTTGAGTGAAGACGAGCTTTATGGAGTATCATAGTGACAGAGCCTCTTGCTAAAGAGTGATTCCTGAGAAGTATGATTGAAAAAAAAAAAACTAGTTTAGAATGGAGAGAAAATCCACATCTACGCACTGAGAAATGAATTGGAATAGTGTAGATAATCAAACCACGCCTAAACGATCCCAATTTATTTCTCAATGTACAGGTATGGTCATTAACAAATTAGCTAAATTCAAGATGACTTTTTATGTCCCCTGTAGCCAAGGAGAGAGTGTATGCTTCCCTTTTCTATCTAGCTATAACAATAACATTGGCTTGTGGACCCTTATTTTTGTACTTGTGTATGTTTTCTATTGCTCTCTGATTATTTCTTTCATTTACATTTTGTTTCCACAAATAGGCTAAATTTCTTCATCACATAGGTTACTACACCTTAGACTTTGCTTATTACTCCCAGAATGAGGCTTCTGGAGAAGCACGGACGCTCTTCTGAAGCTCAAATGGGAGAATGGCAGTGGGTTATGCTAGAGAAGGTGCTAGAGAAACACAAAGGAGGCTGAGTGATCACACAAGTATTTGCTCTGGCTGCAATCCAAGTGGAGTAATTACATCCTGTCTCTCGAAAGCCCCCTGCAGGTCCAATCAGATGCTCATTCCTCTTCTACAGTCTGTGCTCTGATACATAGAGGCTGCACACAAGGAGTGGGCTGAAGACCCGGGAAGCTGAGTGAGTGTGATGGAGAACCTCAGTGTAGCCCTGTACCTCCCTCCATCTCTACAGGCCAATGGCATGTTTTACCTTCAGGGAGGTGGCTGGTATCATCCCCTGAAAAGAGAGCACAAAAACGGCGGTAACAATTCTTGAAGAAGCCCAGTTTTGGTTACGCAACCTCCCTCCCTGCCAGAGAGGTGAGTACAATTATCTGATGCACTGTGAGCCATACGGATAGATATTGCTTTGGAAATTCAGGGCCTCCTACCATTTGACTGTGGCCTAAATTATTTAGACACTTCATGTAGTTCTGGTCACGGTGCCGCTCCTTTAAAGCACATCCATTTTTGAGTGAAGACGAGCTTTATGGAGTATCATAGTGACAGAGCCTCTTGCTAAAGAGTGATTCCTGAGAAGTATGATTGAAAAAAAAAAAACTAGTTTAGAATGGAGAGAAAATCCACATCTATGCACTGAGAAATGAAGTGGAATAGTGTAGATAATCAAACCACGCCTAAACGATCCCAATTTATTTCTCAATGTACAGGTATGGTCATTAACAAATTAGCTAAATTCAAGATGACTTTTTATGCCCCCTGTAGCCAAGGAGAGAGTGTATGCTTCCCTTTTCTATCTAGCTATAACAATAACATTGGCTTGTGGACCCTTATTTTTGTACTTGTGTATGTTTTCTATTGCTCTCTGATTATTTCTTTCATTTACATTTTGTTTCCACAAATAGGCTAAATTTCTTCATCACATAGGTTACTACACCTTAGACTTTGCTTATTACTCCCAGAATGACTTGCACATCACTGGGGATATCACAGCCTCCATTTTGTTCAGTTAAATTGCATCGTTTAAAAGAGAGGCTTCTGGGGCTTCCCGTATTTGCTCTGGCTGCAATCCAAGTGGAGTAATTACATCCTGTCTCTCGAAAGCCCCCTGCAGGTCCAATCAGATGCTCATTCCTCTTCTACAGTCTGTGCTCTGATACATAGAGGCTGCACACAAGGAGTGGGCTGAAGACCCGGGAAGCTGAGTGAGTGTGATGGAGAACCTCAGTGTAGCCCTGTACCTCCCTCCATCTCCACAGGCCAATGGCATGTTTTACCTTCAGGGAGGTGGCTGGTATCATCCCCTGAAAAGAGAGCACAAAAACGGGGGTAACAATTCTTGAAGAAGCCCAGTTTTGGTTACGCAACCTCCCTCCCTGCCTGCCAGAGAGGTGAGTACAATTATCTGATGCACTGTGAGCCATACGGATAGATATTGCTTTGGAAATTCAGGGCCTCCTACCATTTGACTGTGGCCTAAATTATTTAGACACTTCATGTAGTTCTGGTCACGGTGCCGCTCTCAAAGAGATGGAGAGAGGAGGTGGCGTGATGGACTCTCCCACGCCCATATACTCCCCATTACACTGAGGTCCATTAAGAACAAGCTTCTCAGTGATTTCCTCTTCTTGGCCCATAATGAAGTCAAATTGACTCTGATTGTCATCCATAATTAATGAGCCCATTGGTTGTCTGCATCTCCAGGCATTTGGCAGATGGCACTGTCGATTTACTATTGTTCTTGCCATTCAGGAAGCTTCTCAAAGTGGCTTATGTTGTGAAAGCTAGTTATAAAAGACTTTGCACTTCAGGCATTCTCCAGGTTTTGACATTCTATGTTACTTTTTCTTCCTGGAACTGTGGCAGAAGAGGAATAACCAAGTTATATTGTCAGAGTTCATTTTTTCCCCCTCTACTGCAAGGTGAATAAAACAAGAAAACATGTATGTATTTATCCAGCCAATGAGAAAACACATTGGCTAAGATAAATGGCACTGCAGGAAAGGTATGAGGCACTCAGTGACCCAACATCAAAAAGAAAGATTTATTTTGAAGGTTCAGACATGTCCAAGGATCAGTATTCAACCAAAATTCGAAAGCTTATACCCTTAAAAAATTCTTTTTTGCAGTTCAAGCTAAGATAAATGGCTCAGGTATTAGTGAGAGCTGAGTGAACCCAGGTAATAGTTTGAAATAAAAATAACACATCAGGAATGGTATCTCTCTATGTATGTATGTATGTATGTATGTATGTATGTGAGTATCTATCTATCTATCTATCTAGTATTAAATATCCTAACAGAAAATGATCACCATGCTTTTTATCATCACCGGGGCTGGGGGATTCTGGCACAGGACTTTTGTTTGACGTCCTATACATTAATTCATGATTAGAAAAGGATCAGGTGAGGTGGGGTGCTCAATGAGATGTAGCCATACCAGACAAAAATGTGCCATGTAAAATTAAAGACCTAGGATAAATCCTAGGTCCATATTGCAAATCATGTACCCTTTCCAAAGCTCTTTTAGAAAATTAAACTTTGTAAAAATGCCCACAAATATTGAAGGATATTACCTGAGATTCTCTTGTTTGGAGGTGTTTTTCTGGTTAAAAGATATAAATCTGAGGCCAATATGGTTCTTCAGAAAGTAGGCACATTTTTGTTTAGATGTTTTAAAAATTATCTTCCAGTGATGGAGTTCCAGGAAAGGCAGGTCCAATAATGGAATTTTCTCTGCCCAAATTCTGCCTCTGGGGAACAGGTTCAGTCCTGGAACCCAAGAAATTTCTCTTTATCTTCCGAGGTCTTGCTTCATTTTACTAACCACTAGCTCCCCATTAAGTTGTTGAATTAAATTTCAGTCATAGCTTCATAGGAGACCTACTTTCTGACCACGATTTTACATTTTACATTGTAGTTCCTTCTGATTCAGTCCACAATGTTTGGAAAGTTTAAAATACTTAAACTTTCTCCTTGGGAGGATACCTTTGTTTACTTTTCTCAAAGCAGAAACCCTCAGTGTACCTCACCTAACAGGAAAAGTCCCAGACGAGCAGACAAAAGCCCCCTCCAACAAATAATGGGACCAAGATGGTTAGATCGAGAGTATTTAAGCCGTTGGTATATAAATCAAACAAGTGTGAGGGAGCTGTCCCCATTGTCTTTGGGAATTTGGGGAGCTTGATATTGAATGAGTCAGTGTTTGGATAGATATATATTTTAGAAGATCAATGAGTACATAAAAATACAGATTTTGCCCAGAAAGGTGGTGTTTTTCATAAACCTTACCTCATTCTTCTCCATTACCAAGTGTTGTAGTCTACCTGGGTTGTACTTCTTTGCATGATTCCTTCAAGACCTTGACGTGTTAGCTCTGTCAATTCCGCACTGGTTAAAACAACTGGTTAAACCTCCCTCAATGATCAGTGAGCGCAACTCCTTCAAGGAGACATAAAAATGAACTAGTACCTGTAGACCTTCGTTGCCAGATGATTGAGAGAAGACGCTAGAAAGTTCAGGTGAATTCTGAATGTGGCCATCTCCTTCTTCCTCTGCCTGCTCCTCCATGGTAACTCGTCTTTGGACTCACTAACATAAAATCCCAGCCCAGATTTTCTGCCTGGAGAGATGATTTTGTTGGTATTTGAGAGAATGGAGGCATTTTAGGCGTGATATCTTGGAAATAAAGTAACTCATATGCTCACTGGTTTCTTATGGGTTTCCTGTCCCTACACTTTCTAATTGTCTTAGAAGAACTCAGTACTCTTGGTAAGGTGGGAGTGGGGAAGGGGTACATGAAGTTGTTCCTGGCTATTGTAATCTTTGTTTAACATGACATTTTATGTTTTCTTTAAATTATTAAAATATTACTTAATCATTGTTGAAGACTTTTAAACAACAATATATATGTGTGTATATATATGGTATATATATATATAATATATATTATATAATATGGTATATACATATTATGGTATATAAAATGGTGTGTGTGTATATATATATATATATATACCATAATTTCTCAATCCAGAAACAACTGCTATCAAAATTTGGAGTAATAATATTTTGGAGTATTAACATTAATATTTGGAGTATATACACACAACACAAATAGTTGGACATACTATTTAGGCAGTTTTTTTTTGTTTTGTTTTTTGCGGCATGCGGGCCTCTCCCTGTTGGGGCCTCTCCCGTTGCGGAGCACAGGCTCTGGACGCGCAGGCTCAGCGGCCATGGCTCACGGGCCCAGCCGCTCCGCGGCATGTGGGATCTTCCCGATATATGTGTGTATATATATGGTATATATATATATAATATATATTATATAATATGGTATATACATATTATGGTATATAAAATGGTGTGTGTGTATATATATATATATATATACCATAATTTCACAATCCAGAAACAACTGCTATCAAAATTTGGAGTAATAATATTTTGGAGTATTAACATTAATATTTGGAGTATATACACACAACACAAATAGTTGGACATACTATTTAGGCAGTTTTGTTTTGTTTTTTGCGGTACGCGGGCCTCTCACTGCTGTGGCCTCTCCCGTTGCGGAGCACGGGCTCCGGACGCGCAGGCTCAGCGGCCACGGCTCACGGGCCCAGCCGCTCCGCGGTACGTGGGATCTTCCCGGACCGGGGCGCGAACCCGTGTCCCCTGCATCGGCAGGCGGACTCCCAACCACTGCGCCGCTAGGGAAGCCCTATTTAGGCAGTTTTGTATCTTGCTTTTAAAACTTAACAATATAACAAGAGCACTTTGTCAGGCTATGCAAACTCATTAAACAGGTAATTTTTAAAGGTTACATAGGAGGTATTTCATTATAGGGCAGTGCCATGTTTTATTTAGTCCGGGTAATTTTGAGAAGTAGGAGAAATGATTATTGTTGAAATAAAACATGTAGGGTGGTTACATAAGACGTGAAAAGAATGGGAATTCCATTCAATTACATTCCACAATAATTCACTGGCTGCCGGCCATGTGCAAGGTCATCTCTTGATTCTGAGGCCACCAGGATGAGTAAACAACTATCTTTTCCTCAAAAGATATTCCACAGTAATCATAACAACCACTTTATTTTGTATAGCAGTTTGCAGTTTTGCTAACTCCTTCCATTCATTTGATCTTCACAAAGAGGTAGGGAGAATTCATGATACCCATTTTACAGATGAGGCTCACAGAGTTTAATGACCTGTGTATAGTTACCAAGCCAAAAGGTGGCAGTTTTCTCTGTCCTCCTTGCTGGCCCTTAGCCCTGTGCTCTCTGCTCCCCCAGCAGGGCTCTCTGTCCACATTCTGGCTGTTTACTTGTCTTTCATCATCTGGTCCCTCTGGCTAGTGGGCTGCTGTGGGGAGGAATAGCTAGTCTCCTGCTTCCCTCGGTCTTCCTTCATCCATCACTATCCTCACCACGTCCTCAGGCTGTTGTTCTTGCTGAGAATTAATAGTACGTGGACCCTGTAACAATAGTCTATGAAGTGGCGGAAAGGAAAAAAGAGGCTGTGAAGCAAACTCTTTCACGAAGGAGGGATGGAGAGAAGGATGGGACAGCGGAAGGAAAGGAAAGAGAATATAAGAATCTAGGCGGCTGAATGGGGAACATAAAAGCATCCAAGGAGGGGGAGAAGGGAGGGGACCGGTTTGTTGGGGAAGGTGGCTGAATAAGAGAGATAATGAGAAAGGGAAGGGGTACTCCTTTAAGCCACCTCAGCATCCTGAGCCTTGGGTTATTTTGTTGTTATATTTTAATGGGCTTGGGCTCTTTTTTTCTTTTCTCTATCATAGCATCAGTGGTACTATTCAGATGGGAAAGAGAAAAAAAGGAAAATGGTAATAGTCAATTTAGGGGGAAAAAGGAAACCACACACACAGGGAAAAATCACCAGCCGCCAGCACAAAGATGCACTCACCTTTTCATATGGGTCTCTCTGCCAGCCAGAACAGAGCTGACACAGCTCTCCTTAAAAAGCAGGCATGGAACAGCAGGAGGGGTCCCAACAGGGAGGACTGGGGAAAGGGGCAGAAATGGGGGCCCCAGAGGGCAGGGGAGGGGTAAGGCAACCTGAGGGATTGAAGGGTCCAACCGCAGACTCTCAGAAATATCTGGCTGCCTGCTACTCCAGAGGCAGAGCTGCCGTTAGTTGAAGTTGGCGGAAGACAAGCCAGGAAGACAGATGCCCATGGATGTTCTGGATGGCCAGGATGGATTTCCTGTTGGAACTCCTGGCGGCTGTCACTGACATTTCCTTCCTCACTGACTTGGCTGTTATCAATATCATCACCTTTTGGTCTTCATTGCTAGAGAATTTCATTGCCAGCTGAGTAATCATATTTATCCCTTCGGATGCCCTGTGGCCAAAAGGGCTTGTGGCGTGCCTGATGTAAAGTCTGCCTCCTTAGAAATAAATGGACAGAGAGTAGAACAGAGTTTCTAGTTTCACTTTTAGATCTTATTATAATTTGTGGACTACAATACTATTGATCCTTTTGATTAAATATATTATCAATGCATTTGTGATCATGATGATGATAGTTTACATTTCTGAGCTTTTAGTTCATCCCAGGAACTCTCTTAAACAAGTTGTGAACATGGTTGCCTCCGTTCCTCACAACTGTCCTATGAGATAGGTACCACTATTATCGTTTCATAGATGCATGAATGGAGTCCTGAAAGTGGTAACTTGACTCAGCTATTAAGCAAGATTGGAAAGTTTTGAGCAGAAGAGTGGCATGATCTAATTCATATATTTTAAAAGAATCACTTTGACTGCCATGTGGACTTCAAGGGAGAGGGACAGAAAGCCAGAGGTCATTTAGAAGGTGAGAAATGATGGTGGCTTGGACCAAGGTGGGAACAGTGTAACTGATGAGAAATGGTCACATTCTCAGTGATTTGATAAAAATTAAAAAAAAAAAAGTTCTGATGGATTAGCTCTGAGAGAAGGAAAGAAATCAGGGATGAAACCATGGCTTCATCCTGAGCAAATAAAGGATGTGTTGCCTTTAACTGACATGGGAACAACTGCAGGAGGAGTGGCTTCAAGGAGGAAGATCGAGATATCAGTTCAGGGCATGTTAAGTCTGAGATGTCTATGAGATGTCCAAGATTTGTGGTTAAAGGTAGGGGTCAGGGCTGGCTACCTAAATTTGGGAGTCATCCATGTAAACATGGCATTTTAAAGTCATTGTGCTGAATGAACTCACCAAGGGAATGAACATTTGAGAGCCATGGGTACTCAAATGTTTAAAGATCAGGGAACTGAGGAAGGACTAGAAAAGGAGACCGAGAAAGATCCACCAGCGACATAAAAAGAAACCAGGAGGGCTCCTTTTTTCTGCGCCCTGGTGGCGCAGTGGTTGAGAGTCCGCCTGCCGATGCAGGGGACGCGGGTTCGTGTCCTGGTCCGGGAGGATCCCACATGCCGCGGAGCGGCTGGGCCCGTGAGCCATGGCCGCTGAGCCTGCGCAAAAAAAAAAAAAAAAAGAAACCAGGAATGTTCTTTTGAGTCCTAGAAATCTGTTGAAGGGGAAAAAGTGATCAATCCCATCAAATGCTTCTAATAGGTCAAATGAAATAAGCACTGAAAATTAGAAGCTGGATTTAACCACGTGTCGGTCACTGTTGACCTTGACAAGAGCAGTTTAATTGGAAACAAGCAGAAGGAGGGGAAGCTAGATTGGAAAATGTTCAAGAAGGAATAAAAGGTAAATTGAGACGGTGTCTATAGACAGATACTTCCAGGGAGTTTTGTTTTAAAGGAATGTACAAAATAAAAAAGGGTCAGTAGATTGAGATAGATGGAGCTATAATTTAAAGAGAGCCTATTTTTTGTGTGTGAAAAATTACAATATGCTTGGATGTTAATGGAAACAGCCCAGCAGTGGAGAAGAATTCAGAAATAAGGAAAGATGTGTGAGAGAGAAGAGAATTTCTGTAGTGATATTCTTGAGTAGAGAGAGGCGATGGGGTCAGGTGTCTAGGCTCAGGAGCTGGGTTTGGCTAGTAGTAAGCACTGTTCCTCAGTGACTAACGTAAGGGAGGGCAGAGTAAGGGCTCAGATGTGACTAGATACAGCTTTATAAAAGCTCTTCTCTGCTCGTTCTCAGAGAAATAGGAAGGAAGGTCATTAGCTGAGAATAAGGATGAGGAAAGAGTCGTTGGAAGTTTGAGAAGAGAATAGAAGGTGTGAAGAATTAATTTCTGTTGGAGATTTTTTTTTCTTTTTTTTTTTTTTTGTGGTACGCGGGCCTCTCACTGTTGTGGCCTCTCCTGTTGTGGAGCACAGGCTCCAGACGCACAGGCTCAGCGGCCATGGCTCACGGGCCCAGCCGCTCCGCGGCATGTGGGATCTTCCCGGACCGGGGCACGAACCCGCGTCCCCTGCATTGGCAGGCGGATGCTCAACCGCTGTGCCACCAGGGAAGCCCTCTGCTGGAGATTTGTATTGTTTTCTACATTGGACACTGATTATTTTATGCCATGAAATATACCATAGCAAATAAGCATGAGGATCCTTCTCTTTTGAGTTGGATGCACTTGGAATTTTTTCCAACGGTAAGCATATGTAGTTGACATATTGTGTTGCCTTTCATTGCATGCCTCTCGCTTCTTATAGGGCCCAAGTGTGATGCCTGTGGATTTGATTGCATCACAGGAAGACCCTACAAAGCTACTGCTGCAAAATACTCTTATGGTAAAGGGCCTTTAGGGTCCAGGTATGAGAGTTGTATGGCATTCTCTTGGTCTTTGAGCTCTTTTTTTGGTTTTGGATTGAACTGGGCATTTCGTATTTAGCATTGTGTGGTTTTCACAATGGTGAGTGTGAAGCACAGTTTAAACAAAGATGTAAAAGGCTGTAGGGAAAAGCAAAAACTGAGAACACAAACGCTTTGCAAGGAGACACTGCTGGGAGCAGCTGTTACTGCGTTTTAAAGTGGCACTTATTTTAATTGAGGGGCAATAGGGTAATAATACTGTTCAATAATGGTGAACCTTTGTGTAGGACCCTTGGAGACCTCCCTATGCATGATGTAATGTGGTCCCACATCTCCAATGGAAATAGCCAGGTATAGCTGCCTTAGTTTTGCAAAACAGATGAAACTGGGTCATAGACTGAACATACCTCTCCCAAGAATATTCTGAAAGAACTGTTCCTCTGGATTCCAGATGTAGCCGTTCAAATAAGAGTGACCATGCAGAGTCAATTGCTGTTAGGTGACTCTTCGGATAATAGAGGTCAGAAGTAATCAGGAGAGCAGTCCACTATGATGTAAATTTATCCCTATGTAAATAGGTTAAAAAGTAAATTTATCCCCAGGTAAATATCTGACAAGTAGGGATGTGTCAGAGATCAGGGTAAGCAAAAGTTCTGAAAGCTACATAGAACAAGGAGCTCAAACCAAGAATGCAATGTAGAAACAGAATCATGGGATTTTAGGAACGCAAGAGACCTTCACGATGATGTAGGTTGGGTCTACTTCATTCCCTTTCCAGCTCTATGAAGTCTGTTTCTGAAGCAAAGATTTCCCCCAACTATGGTCTCTCTATACATCCTGTCAAGAGCAGAGCCAACTGGGGTTGAGGTAGACAAACTGATATAGACAGTTGGATGGATGTGCTCAGGTAGGGGGTGAGGGTAGGTAATTAGGTAGGTTGATCCTAAAAGTCATCTTTGTTCAGCAGTGCAAAGTAGAGCTCTTCCCTGACAAAGTGAATTCAGGCCACCTCAATGGCGAAATGATTTCCTGTCTGAATTACCTAGACCAGTGCTTCTCAAATATTAATCTGCATATGAATTACCTGGGAATCTTGTTAAAATGCAGATGGTGCTTCAGTGGGTCTGGAGTGGACCCCAAGATTCTGCATTTCTTACAAGCACGCTGGTGGCACGGTGCTGCTGGTCTGAGGACCACACTTTGGATGGAGAAGAGAGGCAATTTCCAGGCTTCCGTTTTCATATTAACTGCATTTACTCCCCCACTGAATGTTTGGTTGTGTATTCTCTTCCCTCAAGGAGAATTCATTTGCATGAGGTATTTTTAGCTAAGAGGGGCCTCTTGATGCAGCACAGGAAGCAATGAATGTTTCTCTTTCTGGAGGGGATGGCTGGGAGCACCACATCCTCTGCTGTGAATCTGGAGCCATCCATGAGCTGCCACCTACTGGTTGCATGACCTTGCGTGACTTTAGGTGAGTCACAACGTCTCCTGGCCTCAGGTTCCTCGTGTATGAGAACAAGATGGATATTCCCTACACAGTTTACATTACTGTGTGGAAGTGATTGTGTTAGACAATGGATGTGAAACTATTGTACTTTGCAAGTAAAAAAAGAAAACCAAAACTGTTCTGTAAAGAGAGTAAGTAGCCTTATCATCCTGTCATTTATGCCCAGTATCCAAAATCTAAGCCCCTCTTTGAGTGAAAGCCCTTGATACATTTGTAAGGTGTGATACAGATGTGAGCATCATGGTTATCACTGTGTTCTGGATGCTGAGTATTTCTTTTTTCTTTTTTTTTTTTTTCGGTACGAGGGCCTCTCACTGTCGTGGCCTCTCCCGTTGCGGAGCACAGGCTCCGGACGCGCAGGCTCAGCGGCCACGGCTCACGGGTCCAGCCGCTCCGCGACACGTGGGATCCTCCCGGACCGGGGCACGAACCCGCGTCCCCTGCATCGGCAGGCGGACGCTCAACCACTGCGCCACCAGGGAAGCCCTGAGTATTTCTTTAAATGGACTCATTCCTGCTTTCAGAGATGAAGCGCTGGACCTCTCCATCCTCATCTCTGCCTTGTCTGATATTTTCTGTGGTGGCGTGATCCCGGGTCACCAGAACCCACATGCAGGTGAAGATTATGATTGTCATGACTCGTGGTTATTCCACAAGCTGCCACTTTTTGAGTCCTTAGAGCAGCTAGATTTTTATGGAAAACACATGCGTTTTCCTAATTATCTCAGAATATTGTTATTCGCAGTTCCCAGATGAAGGAGTAGGGGCCGCAGAGAGTTAAACTATCTAGTTCAACATCACACAGCTGATCTACAACGGCTATAGAATTTCAAATCTTCGTCGGTCTTACTTCAAAGCCTGCCTCAAGTTCATCACGACAAGCTACTGTTTCTCCATCTTGTCCAGGGATTTTCACAGGGGAGTCAGGTGATCTGGACGACTGTGGGAAGCTGGGGAGAGGTGGGCAAGTTGCTGGTGGCACACACCGTATTTGAAGCTACTCATCTACATGTGACAAGGTCTGGATTTGGTAACAGGAGAGCAGTGCTCTCTGGCTTTTTCCCAGGGAAGAGTTATCAGTGATAGAAGGAGAACAGTGTCACTCCTAAGGGGATGAGTCCATCTGTCACTTACAGAGTAAATGAGAGCTCCTATCAGGTACGGGAGAGGTGACCTCCATTCCAGTACTGAATAGAAAGAGACTGGAGTACGACCCAAGAGGAACAGCTTAAGGAAATGCATGTAAATCGGATTCCCTATGGAAGACCAGAGAGGCCAGTGTTCTTCCGGATATTTATCATCCCAACATGGTTTCCAGCCTTATGATATCTATATTTTTTAGTCACATTGCATTTGTCTTACTTCTCGCAGACTTACTCTGTGGGATGTGTTTTATTCATAATAATTCTCAGATGTGTTATTTCTATGATTTATTGCCCTTAGGTGTTTATCTTACTCTCCCAGTTTTACCTTGTCTTCAACCATTGCCTAGTATTTTTCGAATTTTCTTTTTGGTCTGGCCCAAATTTGTCTTCTTTTCATATTTATTTCAGCAGTTGTCTTGTTCTCCCAACATGTTTCCTTCTCAAAATTTATCTTTCTTATTTTGAAAATATGTCCCAGAATATATCTTTTTCTTTTCCCTCCTTGGTCTTTGTTTGTTTAATATTTTACATCTTCTCTGTGTTTTGCCGCTAGCCTGAAGCTGGGACATTCTCCCGGGGCTGCTCTACGGTGGGGAAGGTGGGGAAGGCGAGCTATTCCCAGCACATGTGGATTTGGAGCGAGCCACTTCCTCTCTTCATGCACCTCAACTTTTCCATCCATACAAATGAGGGATATTAAAAGCC
This sequence comes from Physeter macrocephalus, assembly GCF_002837175.3. Taxonomy (NCBI): domain Eukaryota; kingdom Metazoa; phylum Chordata; class Mammalia; order Artiodactyla; family Physeteridae; genus Physeter; species Physeter macrocephalus. The sequence continues at coordinate 6,874,199 of NC_041229.1, read as the reverse complement.
CAAGAGATAAACTGTGATCTCTGCTTTGTCTCAGAATAGCTTTGAGAGTTGGCAAGTATGAATATTTAGTTTGAAGACAGTAAAAGGGAGGTTCCTGCGAAGGATATAGTCCGTTTTTCATTTCTCTTATCAGCGTGAAAGGGAGGGCAGGGCAACTTCAGGCATGTTTCTGTAATTTTCTTTTTGACAGATCTAGCTGGCGACAGGTTCTGCAGCAGTGACCGTAGTTATAACATCAGCATTTTCCTAGCTTTTAATGAATATGCAAATTTATATGCTGGAATCACCTTTTCTCATCAAACATGATGATAATACCAATTATGGACATTAACATTTGAAAAGCTACATTTATAGGCACATTCCTAGGACTTTTCTCCTTGATACAATAATCATGTGAGCTAGTGTTATGATCCCATTTATTAGGGGGAAACTGAGACTCAAAGAGATCAAGTAACAGCTGGTAAGTGGCAGAGCCAGAACTGGAACCAGTTTCTTCTAATTTTCAGTTTTGTGCTCTTTCCCCAAATCAAGTGCATTCATATTTGTTTTGATATGCAGTGTTAGGTATAATTTTTCAAATTACTTTCATTCCTTGGATTTTCTTTTGTGGATTTCCTTGTTGGCTGTCACTTAGCCTAGTCTTTGCTTTTTTTTTCAATTTGTCCTGAGTCAGACCCTTCCCTCAAGGCTAGAGACTTTCTCTAGCGAACGTGACTGGCAAAGATGCTGGAGTGGGCGGATTGTGGCTGTTACTGCCTTCTACCTCTTTTATTTCCAATCTCTTTTCACACTCTCCACTCCAGAAAATACTTCATCCTTTTCTGATTTTTCTCTGATGGCTGGCTGTAGAAATGTTTCCAAGAGGGAGAAGATTTAATAAAACACCTTGTTCTGAAAGCCGACTCCTTCTTTGCCCACAGTGACCAGATTATAAAAGTTCAGCCTGACTGTATGAGGATGGCGGCTGCCTAGACCTCGCCTCCCTTTTGCTTTATGCCTTTAAAACTTCTCTGAACTGGGACCTGCGCTTTCACAGGGATTGGTACTCTACCGGAGACCCTGCTGATGTTTGATAAATATCCAACTGCTGTCCTGATATCCCTGAGAAGTTGAAAGGGTTTGCGTGCTGCCATCAGACTGTTCAATCCTGGCTATGTTTTTAACACTTGACCTTCCTCCAGGGACAGCTGTGAGGGGGGTTCTGTCATCACACCAAGAGGGGCAGTGATGTTCAAACTCTTAGCACATCTGCCTAAATCTCTTGTCATTTCAGAGTGAACTGTGGCTGTGACTGTCTCCAGGCTGCTTTTGTTTTCCTAGTTGTGCTACAGCAAGCTCACGCGTTCACCGGGGTTCGTATCACACCCCCCTGATTCCACCTCCAGGCTTCCTGGGGATTTTGAAGAAGGTTGGGGAGGCCCCCTTCCATGTCTTTCCCCTCTCCTTTCCTCTCCTGTACTCGTTATTGTGTCCCTTTCCTTCCCTCACCGTTGCTCCCTGTTTCTAAGAAGGGGGAGATGTAGAGGAAGAAATGCATTTCAAACAAATAAAAACACATCCACATTTAATATACTTTTACTTACACCTAGAAAGACTTTCTTCCCTAAATTCATCTTCCAAAGATATTGTTTTGCTCTTTTGCTCCAGGAGTTGGTGGCCATATATCCCTCCTAAATCATGCGTCATCTTCACCTACTTACTATCCATCTCCAAATCTAATTCAGAATTGTCCCCTAGGTGCCCAGAATTCTGCAAAGAAATACTCTTTCTAGCATTTGTCTTTAGGCAGAAATGCTTCTAAGACTCAGTTCCCTTCTTTCTTCATACCTTCTTCTCCCTTTTGTTTATTTTTTTCCTTTAATTCCATTTATACCTTTAGCATTTCCCTGGACTTAAGTATTCATTCTGATAATGAATGAAACAATGCTTTGTAAACTGTTGAGTGCTGCATAGATAGAACTATACAATCTATATGTTATTGTATTGATTATATCTATTATTATATTCAGGATACTTTGATCTGACAGCATTTACTCCTTTTAACAGCCTGGTTGCATGGGCAAATATTGAGACTCAGAGGACAGTCACATGCCCTCATTCAAGAGGGGGTTAGCAGTCATCAAGTTAGGTTGCACTTCATAACTGTACTATCATCAAGACTCTGCAGGCCTGTTTTCTAAGAGTCTTAGATTGACTACATTCATCACCCCAGTTAATGGTCTTCCTGCAATGGTTTTGCTACTCTTCCCATCAAAGGGTGGAGTCTATTGTCCCACCCCTTGAATCCAAACTGGCCTTGTGACTTGTTTTGGTCAACAGAAGTGGTGGAAGTGATGGTGTGCTAGTTCTGAGTCTATACCTCAGGAAATCCTCCATTCCATCTTTTGCTGCTTTACCTCCACTCTTATAACATGCCTGTACTTCCCTGAGAACAAGCTTGGTCTCATCTGCTGGAACATGAAAGACCAGCCTGCAGGCAGCTGAGCTCCAAAGAATTGCCCAGCTATCCAGTTATGTGTGTTAGTCAGGGTTCTGTGGAGAAATAGAATATCTATCATCTATCTATCTATCTATCTATCTATCTATCTATCTATCTATCTACCATCTATCTATAGAGAGATTTTAAGGAATTCGCTTGCATGATTGTGGCTGCGGACAAGTCTGAAATCTGTAGGGCAGGGCTGCAGGCTAGAAATTCTGGTGGGAATTGACATTGTGGTCATGAATCTAAAAATCTGTAGGATGGGCCAGCAGATGGGAACCTCCAGCAGGGTTTCTATGTGGCCGTCTTGAAGCAGAATTTCCTCTTGCTCAGGGAACCTCAGTCTTTCTCTTAAGGCCTTCAACTGACTGGATGAGGCTCACCCATATTATCTGCTTTACTTAAAGCCTACTGATTGTAAATGTTAATCACATCTACAAAATACTTTCACAGCAACATCTAGACTGGTGGTTGACCAACAACTGAATACCACTGCCTAGCCAAGTTGACCATTAAAATTAACCATCATACCATGTACCAGTGAGCAATGATAAAATTTATTCTCAAGTCCCTGGATTTGTTACATAGCACTATTGTTAGTGCTATTGTTGGAAAAGATAACTGATATACTAAATCAGTTATCAGTTATCCAAAATACTTCCTTTTTACGAGCTAATTTGATTGTCATTAAAAAACTGATTTCCACTGCCGTGGTAGAGCACAGAGTTCAGTGTCAAGCCAAGCCCCCACCTAAGTTTAATCTACTAAAACTAAGACATGCTAAAACAGAGACAGTGGTTGCTTGTTTTCCTTTCTAACAGAGGCCCCGACATCAGGAGGACTGTCACTGTGCATTTCCAGTCCAGTGTACAATGCAAGAACTTCCAACCTGGTGAGGGTCCTATCTCCCCTTTCATTGCCTTTCTGAGCATGCATAATTGCCTTCTCTCAGCAGTGTCTTTTTGCTCTGCAGAACCTAATGCCTCCATTTTATCCTTCCTCTTCCTTCTACCACAATCAGCTTCCAAGAAAGGCCGAGTTATTAGTCATTTACTCCTTACTGTAAACCAAGGAATATTTGCATTTTGAAAACTTATCCTTAATTAGGAAGTGAAAGGCTTTGCTCCTTACGAATAATTCTCAGGCAATATGAATAGGTGAGGGAGATCTTTTTAATGGAGATAAGGAGCAAAAAGTCCTTTCTTTTTTTTTTTGTGGTACGCGGGCCTCCCTCTGCTGCGGCCTCTCCCGTTGCGGAGCACAGGCTCCGGACGCGCAGGCTCAGCGGCCATGGCTCACGGGCCCAGCCGCTCCGCGGCACGTGGGATCCTCCCAGACCGGGGCGCGAACCCGGTTCCCCTGCATCGGCAGGCGGACGCGCAACCACTGCGCCACCAGGGAAGCCCAAAAAGTCCTTTCTTGAACCTCTGAAGTCACCCTATTCTATGTATAAGCAATTTAAGGCTGTGGTGCAGTGTTCCCACCTGTTGTTTCTGTCTGAACACCATTTCTTCTTTCTGGGTTACTGAATAGAGCTTCTATGGAAATACTCAAAAGCAACTTCCTTATGAAGCTGTATCTGATTTTCCTCAGGAGAGTAAATCACTTCTTCTAAATTACTGAAGGATGTTTTTATAATTCTACTTAGCACGGATTATTCTGTCTTGAGTTGTAGTTGCTTGCGTCACGCCTGATCTTCCACTGGATGGTGGGCAACTTGAGTAAAGGATCTCTTCTCTCCCTCTCCTCCTTTTCCCTCCCTACTTACATATTTGTAGAAAATCCTCTACTATATGCTGGCGCCGGCCTTGGCCTCAAGAGTAAAGATATAACAGGGTCTTGAGTTTAAAGCACTCATCTGTCATTGGGACTACAGTCTTGTGCATAGAAAATTATAATGCAGTGTGATGGGGCTATGGTAGATATTGATTTGAGCTTTTTTAATTATAGCAAAGTACTTCATCTCTGTATTGGGTCTCACCATAGGAAAGGAAATAATTCCCTATTGTAGAGCTTTTTCTTACTTTTTCTTTTATCCTAACCAACAACTCTTCTGAATTGAAAACAAGTTTTTTTTTTTTCTGCTTCAAGTATATAGTGGAGGTCAATTGCTTTTTTCTGGACAGTTCACTTCTCCTCTCCTTTGAAACTTCTTTGAAAAGTCTATCCATGGGCAGCTACCATGGTACTGAGTCCTACTGTTCATGGGGCTGGTCATGAGACCCAAGCCAAGCCAATCAGAATTTTTCTCTGCAAACTTCTTTTAAAAGAAATCTAAGGAAATAGACTACCTTACACCCTGGCAGTAAAGAGAGTGGCCATGGGTCCAGCCTCATGGAGAAACCTAGCATGAAAATGTGAAAGTGATATTCATAAAGAAGCATGGTGAGAGCAAGAGCCCAGTCAGCACCCAGTCTTTGGATGAGTTGACTTAGATCAGCTACAAAACACCCTCTCTCTATGGTCTTAGAATCGGTCAATGACTTCCCATTCTGCTTAAGTTTGTTTTAATTGAGTTCCTTGGAAAGCAAAAGAATTTGATTCAAACAAGTTTTGACCTATCAGTTTTCCTTCCAATTTGACAATATTTTACTTTTCAATTGCCCACTCCTTACCTTGAGTACAAATGCACTCTTTTTAAAAAAAAAAAAAAAAATTTAATAGGGATGAATATTTTATATCTCTCTTGCAGAATTTGTGTCAGGGCTTACATTAAATGGTATATTAACATTCAGCGATGATAGAACTTCATTTGGCCCTTAAACTTTTTGTGGAACAATGGAATATGAGCAGGAGAATTCTTGGATTTGATCTGTGAATTTTGAAAGAATTACACTTTTCAGCTTAGAAAACAAATTTCTGAGAGCAGAGAAGCAGACATTTCAATATGTTTAACTACTCAGCCACAGAGAAGAGAGATCACAGCACATCCTCACTTAACAATGAGGAGAAGGGAAAAGAGGAGTGTGGAACTTAAAAAAAAAAGCAAAACTAACAATAATGTATATTTAAACAATGAGCAGGGGCTTCCCTGGTGGCGCAGTGGTTGCGCGTCCGCCTGCCGGTGCAGGGGAACCGGGTTCGCGCCCCGGTCCGGGAGGATCCCACGTGCCGCGGAGCGGCTGGGCCCGTGAGCCACGGCCGCTGAGCCTGCGCGTCCGGAGCCTGTGCTCCGCAACGGGAGAGGCCACAACAGTGAGAGGCCCGCGTACCGCAAAAAAACCCCAAAAAAACAAAAAAAACAATGAGCAGCACTGCAAATAAATATCTCTGTTATCCCTTCTTTAGAACCACTGAGTAATTTACAGTAACTTAGGTGTCTTAATTTGAACATTAGATGCAAAACATTCTGAATTTGTGATTACATAAATGTAGTTTTATTATTGTCATCTCCAACCCCATAAAGTTATTCAGTTCTTACTGTTTTGTTTTGTTCTATTTCAGGTATTGTATAAAGAAGTATAAGGAATGGTTTTTGCTGCCATATTTATTCCCACAGCATTGAGAAAAATCAGAGCACTAAAAAAAAAAAAAAAAAATGTTTCAAGGCAGGTTAAACTAAGTGACAAAGAGATCTTAGCTGCAAAGGTGTTGAAAAGAGTGGTCCTGGGAAGCTAATGGAAGTGAAACTTGAAGAGCAGGGCTTTGCTGGACAGAATACAGTGGAAATGACCCATTAGTTTGGGACAGTAAAGCATGTGGATGCCTGGAGTGGAGCTGTCCATGATATACTTGGGGACTGAGGAGGAGACTAATTTGGCTAAAGCAAAGCACAGTCTTTGGGTAGTGAGTTAATGAAAAATTATTTTAGTGAGGCTGGATTGGATCAGATTATTAAGTATCTTGAATGCCAGGCTTAGTCATTAGGGGTTTATCATGTAAGACAAATAGCTTTTATCTTATGTAGTAACTCTGGCAGGCTCTGGGGAGGTAAACACAATGGGACATGGGTCCTCACCTCATGAGGCTTACAGGCTGGTTGTCTATATAAAGAAAGATAATTAAACACACAACATAGTTAAGAAGTATATAATTTAAATAATGATGTATTTATTAATTCACATGTTCATTGGGTAATTACTATGTGCCAGGCACAGCACAATGTTGTAAGCAGGCTAGATCACAGCCCTCAGTCCAACAAGCATTGTAGGCACTTAGGGGTACATACATATTTCAGAATAGGAGAATAACCATGCAAATCAAAACCTTCAGTTACCTGTTTAGAAAAAAAATTTATTTTAAAATAATATTTAATAATATACAATATTTAAAAACTGTTTCCTCACTGAAATCAGTGAAGAAGTTGCTCCTGATCTCCTCCTTTTTAACTGTCCTTTTTTTAATCTTATCAGACTCCAGTGTGGACCCTTTTAGTCATCCAGTACTTCTCTGGCCCCTTCCAGAGTGCCATCGCCTGGGAAACCAGGCTGAGTCTTTCCCCCTGGGCCTTTCTTCTCTCTTCTCTTTGATTCTGTTTGTAGCATTCATTTGCTTATAAGTGGCATCAAAGTAATTTTCAGGTCTGCCAACATGGAAAAAATTACATATTTTGTTTCCTGTTTGAATATTTTCTGGTTTTATTGAGAGATAATTGACATACCTCACTGTATATGTTTAAGGTGCACAGCATGATGGTTTGATTTCCATATATTGTGAAATAATTACCACAATAGTTTTAATTAACATCTATCATTCCCTATATATACAATAAAAAGAAAAACATTTTTCCTTGTGATGAGAACTCTTAGGATCTACTCTTTAATAACTTTCCTGTATGTGATACAGCAGTGTTAACTATAGCCATCATGTTGTACATCGCATCCCTAGTAGTTATTTATCTTATAACTGGAAGTTTGCACCTTTTGACCACCTTCCTCCAAATCCCCTCCCCCATCCCTTGCATTTGGTAACCACAAATCTGATCTCTTTTTCTATGAGTTTGGTGTTTTTTGTTCATTTGGTTTTTAGATTCCACATATAATTGAGAGCATACAGTATTTTTCTTTCTCTGTCTGTCTTATTTCACTTAGCATAATGCCTTCAAGTTTCATCCATGTTGTTGCCAGTGGTAGGATTTCCTTATTTTTTGTGGCTGAATAATATTTCACTGTACATATATCCCATAACTCCTTTATTCATTCATCCATCAATGGACACTTAGGTTGTTTCCATATCTTGGTTATTGTAAATAATGCTGCTAGAAACATGGGGGTGCAGATATCTTTTTGAGTTAGGGTTTTCATTTCCTTTGGATATATTCCCAGAAGTGGAATTGCTGGATAATATGGTAGTTCTATTTTTAATTTTTGGAGGAACCTCTATAACCTCTAGTTTTCCACAGTGGCTATACCAATTTACATTCCCACCAACAGTGCACAAGTGTTTACTTTTCTCCACATCTATGCCAGCATTTGTTATCTCTCATGTTTTTGATCATGGTCTTTCTATCAGGCATGAGGAATCACACATTCTTAATTACTGGAGTCCAAATTCAAGGTCTTAGTACTTCATTAGAATCTCTATGTTGTGTGACTTACTACTTGGCATTATTGAGTCTCTTGTTCTATGTCTAGAAACAAAGACCCCCTATGCAGAAGCTTCATGGAACAGGAGCATGAGTTTCGACTTTGGAGTTAGACATCTGGATTTAAATTCTGGTTCTGGTGTAGATTAAGAAACTGTACTCTCTTGGCTGGTGCTATGGGAGCCAGGGCTGGACAAAGGAGCTGGGTGTATGGGCTCTTGGCTGCTACAATGGGAACCAAAAGGAACTGAAGGTACCTCTTGAGTGAAGGTGGGCTTGGAATCGAAGGAGGGGATTGAAGTGAAAAATCTATAGGAGGCCAGCAGATGCAAATGGTCCCAAGTGAAGATCCCAGCAGGTGTCTGCAAGCCAGCAGGGCTGAAAGGTTCAGAGGATAAGTGGGAAGAGATACCAGGAGAGGTGAGTTGACTGCTTTGCAAACAAAGAGACAGCTTTTTAAAGGGCTGTCATGGCCTCACTGAAGTTTGGGGATGAGGACCTTTCTGAAGACACTATGATCTTGGGCAGACACACTGGCCTTCTGTGCCTTTGTATCTGCAAAACAAAGGTATTTTGCCTGCCTCTGAGGTTATCTAGCACATAGTAGGTATTAAAATAAATAAACTCCCTCAAGCAATTCTATTACATGGCTCTTCTTTGAACATTTGAGAGGCTTCCTGCACATGCAGCGGCCAGAGGAGAGTCTCGCTGAAAATCCCCAGAGATGCTCAGAGCCTCATAATGGCTTGAATATGCTCACTGCCTTTGCCGATACATTTCAACTAGGGGGACATGCTTTCCTGCTCCAAGCCCTTTCTGTTTTTTCAGGACTTTCTTTTTATTATATGTCTTCCCTAAACTTTTCACCTTCATTAAATTAAGCTCCAGTTTTTGGCCAAACCCTGTTCCTGGGAGAATTCTTAAAAAGTCTCATGTTGATTTAAAATAAAATATTTCTTCTGCAAGTACTGTGGTAGTAGGCCTTGTCTGTATTGAAAGACCTGGAGTCCACACAGCCTTACGTAGCCAAGGATGCTTTGGTTTGGTATCCGAAATTATCCTTTCACTGAAAACACCGGGATGCTGGATTATAACTAGTAGGTCCTGTTAAATTTGCTTTTGTTCTCGGATAGAAGCAGCTCATTATAAATCCATTCCTTATTGCGCATTTGAAGGCAAGTGGGGAGATCATGCCTCCCAAACCAAAGGCTCTCCTTTCCTTTCGGTCACTTGAGATTTCTGATGCTCTGTCCTGTACCCCCACCTGCTCCTGCCAGTGCGAGAGAAAGGGCTGCTTCTTATAGGCACAGAGCAATTAGAATAACAAGGTCACATGCTTTCAAACAAGCCTGCGCTGATATCTGTCTCTTTGGCCTTTCTTCTTTTTTCCTAGGAATCATGATTAAGCCATTTTATTGGCTAAGCTTATCTTTTGTTATTTATTGTATTTTCCTAACTCCCACACATCTTGTAGATATTACCAATGGATTGTTACTATAACAATGTGTTACTGGGTCATAAAGCCAGTGGCAATTTATAAGACTGCTAAGAATTGTGGGGAAACTTGAAGCTCCTTGTTTTTGTGGTGCATAGGAGCAACGTTGGCTTAGAGGCTGGATATCTACGTGTTGTGAATCCTCTTCCTGCCAACTCCTTTGTTCCCTGCTGGTGAGAGACCCCAGTGGCTGCTCAAACCTAAATGACCTCTTGTTCCTTCTGAGTCTCCAGCAGTATATTCCTGGAGCCATCAATATACATGGGGGTTGACAACACAGAGTTGAATTTGTTCATTCAAATATGTATCCATTCATTCACTCAAAAGTTTCTCAAGCGCTAGCATTTGCCTGACTTAGTGCCGAGGGCACTCAAAAATTAAGTATCTTAGCTTAAAAGGAAAGTGAAGCTTAATTCCAATATAATGTGAAAATGGGGACACAGTCAATTTTCCTTGAAAAATACTGAACACAGCACATTATTCCGGAAGGGAGCCGTAGGCAGGGATACGAAACATTTTCATAGAGAAGATGATTTCTGAATTGTGTTTTCAGGGATGAACAGGAGTTTGGGACATAGCTTGGAGATGACTTGTGATTGAGACATCTGAGAGCCAGGACCAGGTACCCAGCCCAGGATGTGGTAGGGCAGAGGTTCCCAAACTTAAATGTGAATATCAATCACATGGGGATCTTGTTAAAATGTAGGTTTTGATTCTGTGGGTCTGGTATGAGACCTGAGAGTCTGTGATTCTAATTAATTACTGGGTAAAGGCCCAATATTTTTTCTTATACTATATATATTTTAAGTCTTTCTTATTTTATTTTTTGGAACTTAAAAATATTTTGATATTAACTTAAAACTTATAGAAAAATTCTACGAATAGCACCAGAAAGACTACATACTTTTATCCAAAATCAAATTCAACAATTGTTTACATTTTGCCCTATTGGCTTTATAATTCTTTCTCTTCATATTAATATATGATATATTTTTTTTTTCTGAAGTACTTAAGTAAGTTGGTGACAATGTGTCCTCTACCCCTAAATTCCTAAGGAAAAAGATATTCTCTTACATTTATCAAAGTCAAGAAATTTAACACTGATACAATTCTATTATCGAATATAGGTCATATTCAAACATTTTCAGTTGTAATGTCTTTTATATCACTATTCCCTATTGGTCCAGGATTCAATCCACGATCACGCATTACATTTGGTGTTGTGACTTTTGGGTCTCCTGCAACCTGGAACAATTGCTCAGCTGTTGTTGTCTTTCTTGACCTTGAAGGTTTGAATAACAGAGGCCAGTTATTTTATAGAATGCCCCTCAATTTGAGATTGTCTGATGTTTCCTCATAATTAGATTCAGGTTATGTGTTATTGGTAGGAATACCACAGAGGTGATATTGTGTCCCAGGCCATGTTTTGAATAGCAAAACTCTAAAGAATGTAGGCCTGGATGCTGATACAGGGAACCAGTGTCTCTACCAAGGATGCCAGGAGCTTTGTGCTACCCAGCACTTTGCTTGGCTGATCATGACTGGGACAGACATGCTGTATCCTGGATTTAATCTGAACCTTTGAACATAACATAGATTTTATATTAAGCCAGTTTTCTCTCCTTCTAGTCTGGCCTTTGCCCTGTGGCTCCGTGTCCCCTTTTTCAGGTAGCCTACCTCTAGCTTCTTTTTCTGTGGCCTGCAGTCCTGATGGTCAGGCCCTGCCTCATCTGGATATTCTGGTCCTGGCAATCCAGGATGCCATCAGGATGGGAACTGCGGAAAAACTGACTCCATGCCAGACTTGCAGGTCTCCCAGTGACCGCGCTTGTCTTGTCTTTATTCTTTCTCCCTGCTGCCTCTCTGTCTGGGATGCTTTCTCACTCCCACCCCCCAACCCCCGCCATTACTCATTTCTCTATGAAGCCCTCTCCTTCCCCAAGTCACCTACAAGTAATTCATATGCACGTTAAAGTTTGAGCAGCTCTGCATAGCCTTCAGGATCAAGAGGTCCAGTCCTGAAGAAGACTTCAGTAGTGGGTAGACATGGCAGGACCACCGGAGGCAGCCCTGGGAAATGGTAGCGTGTAAGGGGTTAAAAGCAGGGCTCCCATGCCTGACCATTGGCTCCAATATTTCCTGGCGAAGGGAGCTTGACAAAAGATGTAACCTCTCTGAGCTTCAGTTTCTTCATACGTAAAATGAGAATCCTACCACTACCCACCTTATAGGGTTGTGGAGAAGAATAAATGACATAATGCAGGCCACTTGCTTACAGACTATGTGACTCAATATATGTTCGGATGGAAATTGCAGAAACTCTGACTCAATGCTAAATTAGGGAACTTGTACTCCCCCTGCCTGGGGACAGGATCAGTCTCAGAGGCTGGGGTAGAGCTGGACCTGCAGAAAGTGGCAAAGTGGCCCTAGTTTCACAGATCAGGGGTATTGAGGCCCCGGTCAATAGACCAGTCCTTATGAAACTGTCAAAGCCTCAGATGCAATGTGATCGGAGCTGGACAGCACACAGGCCAGGACATGAGTGCTTGTGTGGCTTGCCGGCCTTGGGAACAGTGTTTTGGACCAGAAATGCAGCTACAACAGAGGCAATATTTCAACCGGATTTCCGTGAGAATCACTGATAACTGTGTCAATCTGTTGTGAGAATAAACTTTCTGCAGTGCCTAAAGAAAGTGCAAAGGAAAACAATTCTGATCAAAGCCCGGATTCCATTGTCGCAGGCATTTTCTCCGCAGAGCACCCAAAGGTATTTTGTAAAATAGCAGAAGCTTCTGAAAGGAAGATGTGTTAATAGGCTACGGTTTGGGTGTCATCAGCTCATTCCCAGAATGGGTTTCACGTCAAGACAGACATCAAAATGGAGAGGAGAGATGAATTCACTCACATGTTGGCACTCGATGGAGAAAAGGAGAAATATCAAATGTTTTAGTGGCCTGGATACTATGGCTCTTGATGTGAACATTTTTAGCTCCATTTACCTCTCAAGCTAATGGGGTTATAAAATCATTCTGCAAGAATGACACCATTAGTGGATACAGTTCTGTGCTGCCTTGAAGCTTGAAAGTGTATCAATTAGCAAATATTTACTTAGTGTCTGCTCCCTGCCAATGTTGTGCCGGGCATGCAAGGGGAAGGACTTTTATGCCATGTGAGTTCCTGGTGGTTGTTAGTTGCAGCAGGAGTGGCTACCGCTTTTTCAATACATAGGTTAAGCTGTTTCAAATCATTATCTTATTTCCTCCAAGGTAGAGAGCGCTAATCTTTGTTTTACAAATGAGAAAACTGAGGCATAAAGAAGTAAAACAACTTGCTCAAGGTCAGACAGCAAAGAGCTGAGCTGGTACTCTCTTGTAGCCTGTCTGCTTTTTTGCTCTAACATGCTGCCTTGGAAGAGAAGATATTGCACATATTAAAAGAAGCCAAAAGGTTCAAAGCAGTGTACGATAAATGTGGAAAAAAAAAAAAGGGGGGGGATGCTATTCTTTCAGTAAGGAGTCATCCTATTTCATAGATGGAGAAACTAATACTGACAAATGTGCTCAGTGACTTAAGAGAGTTTATCATTGGAAGAGGAGGACTCAGGTGTTTTCCTGTCCAGCACTGCCTTACTCAAATTAACCCTTGTGCCACCATGGTTACTTTGCAGGATGAGCTCTCGACTTCCTGGACATCTGTGCTCTGGACAGATGGTGTCTGGAGTATTTAGTGAGACATCCCTCAGCTACAGCTTGGAGGAGGCTAACGTCGTCACTCATTGTAGGTGGCCCACCTCCTGCCAGGGTTCCTCAAGGTGCCGGGAGCAAAACAGCTAAACGTTGCCAAGAGAGAGACCATCGGTATTACTGTAAAGTGGATGGAAACCTATTCAGGATGGGAAGCACTGCTAGGAGATTGATGGGTACCATCCACCGCAGTGTGGAGAGGAATAGCCACCCTGCCTGGCTCCTCCTTCTCTGCTCCCTGACGGGTGTAGCTTGGTTGTTCGAGGCGGCATTGAAGGAGTGTGTCTGCATTGATTCAACGAGGGGCACGGCTCTGAGATGGAACATTTCCATCCGGAAGGGATGAGAGAGGCATGTTGAGGCCTTGTGATGGAGACAGAGTGCTGTCCAATGAATTCATCACTGAGCATCTTGTTGTCATTCCCCAGAAGAAGAAAGAGAAGGAAATAAAACTAAACACCAGGCGAAGAGAGTCAATCTGTGTCCAGAACGTTTTGGAATAATAAAATCCGAGCAGGCTCACTGGATCCCATCCATTTCCATTTCATGCTCTTGGAGCCTGAGGACAGACTGATGAGTTTGTCTGGCAGAGTTCCCTCTTTCTTTGGCTGGCTACCTTACTTAGTTTTTGCTCCTGGAATGGTGGCACAAGGTCTGAGGGGCCTGGAAGTCTGACTTAGGAAAACAGCAGCTCAGGAGTCCACATCTTTCCTCTGGAATTGGGTGAATTAGGCGAAGCCACTCGGGACATTTCGACTTCTCTCTTCCCCTCTCAGCCTTTATCATACCCTTTCACGTGGGCTAGAAGGACACCATCTCCAAGGACATTGCCACATAGAGCTCTTTCTTCTGATCATGTGAGTCATGACAGACAGTCTGTCCAGGAATCGTGACCTGTGTCTCAAGCCCATCTTGAGCACAGCGCGTCCTGGTACCCAGCAGGCCTGGAGTCCTGGGATCTGCTGCTCCTTGGTGCACGCAGGTTCTCTGAGCTTCTGGGACCTGGGGAAGAGGCAGGTCAGTGATATTCTGTTTGCTTCATAGGATCCAGCCAACTCTGGTTCCACAACCCAAGCAGAAATGGAATAATAAGAGAAAAATGACGTCCAAATCCTCCTTAATCAAAGCATTTGAAAGGACCCAACATGCAGACATTGTGCTCCAAATTTATTACTACAACAGAACTTGGGCAATACTAATGAAATCTCAATCCACGGGGAACACAGTACACTATTTATGGAAAGGCAACTTTGTGTGCAAGGAGAATACAATGGGGCCTGAGTGCATGCAGGACTAGGACACTTTAGGGTTTGCTGCTGTCCTGTGTCATCATCAGGCTCAAAGCAATAGCAGTAACAGCAGTCTTGGGGGAAGGACCCTCCTCCCAGGCTTTGAGGGATGCTGGACCCTCAAGCAGCCTTTGCTGTCGGTTGCTGTCGTCTCTGGTCTCTGAAGGCACTTAGGAAAGGGATTAGGAGGTACTTATGATGACCATTAATTGAGGCACTGCTATGGGCCAAGATTTACACATGTTGTTCTATTCAATCCTCACAATATTTTCACTATCCCAGTTTCGTAGATGACATAATTCAAGCTCACAGGTGTTAAATAATTTTTACCCAAAGCCACAGAACTCGCAGCTAGACAGAAATTTGAATTCTGGTCTATATAACTTTATGCGTTTATCTTTCCCTTACAGATCATGCAACAACTTCGTTTCAAGATTTTGGGGACCCCTTTCAATAAGTGAACGTAAGATTTCCTGTGAAACCCTCCTGTCTTCTACTTGCACTGGAGGCTGGGAATGGAAAATGCTGTCTTTCAAATCCCCTTGTGGGCTGGGTTTCTTTCTACATGAATGACAGGGCTAATTAGTTAATTAATTAAACAATTAAACACGTGTTTATTGAGTAGCTACTATTTGCTATGAACTGTGAGAGGTGCTGGTGCTGTCATGTAGAAGAAGACAAATCCAGTCCTGTTCCGGTAAAGGAAATAAAGTAAAAAGGCATGAAGGAGGTAGAATCACAGCTTATGAGTAGTGTTAATTGAAAAAAGAAATAAAAGAGGGTACTTGATAAATTACAGGAACTAAGATAACAACTTTCAATTGTTTGCTTGGGAAGTTAAGGCAAGGCCTGTAGGATGAGAAGCAGTCAAGTGGCTGCAAAATGAGGGAAAAGAGAAACTAGGCGGAAGGAACAGCAAGTGCAAAGGCCCTGAGCTAGGAAAGAGCTCATCATATTTAAGCTCTGAAAGGAGGCCTGAGAAGCTGGGCAGGGTGAGCCAGAAGGAGATTTGCATACGCCAGAGGGAGAAGGTACAGATCAGGCGGGGCCTTGTTGATTGTCCTGCAGAGTCTGGATTTGGTTGTTCTAAGCACGATAGAAGCAATTAAAGGATTTCCAGCAGGAAAGTGATATGAGCTTATTCAGTGCTTATAATTATGTTTTTAATAGAAAAACATGTCTATGGCTCAAAATTCCAAAAAATAAGCTTTTATGATGAAAGTATCTCCTTCTCATCCTTGTCCTCCCTTTCCCCTCCCAGATTGTCTATCCCTCTGAGTATATATCATACATATCATGTATATAATATTTAATATATTTATATATTATGTATAAAATTAACACACATATATGCCATTCTGTAGCTTGCCCTGTGTTGTGTTTTCTTCTCATTTTATACCTTGGAGATTATTATATGTTGGTACATATAGAACGACATCATTCTTGTAACTGCCACGGGGTAGTCATCATAGCACAGCGGTTAAAAACAGACTCTGGGACCAGATTGCCTGAGTCGAATCTTGTTTGTGCAACCTTCGGCAACTTACTTAACCTCTCTGTACATTGGTTGACTCATCTAGTAAACTGATATAGAGAGTGCCCACCTCATAGGATCATGACGGGGATGAAATGAGTTAACACACGTAAAGCATTGAGAGCCGTAAGTGCCCCATATGTGGTATAAATACGCTCCTGTTCTTATGGACGCACCAGCCCTAAACGATGGTCATTTAGGTCGTGTCCAGGGTTTGCTCTTATAAATGTGACAATGAATATTCTTGTATGTATATCGTTTCACTCATGGGTTTATATCTGTATAATAAATATCTAGCAATAAAATTGCTGGGACAAGGAGAGTTGTCTTTGTAATTTTGGTAGATATTGTCAAATTCCTCTTCACAGCTTTTTTTAATTTACAAGTTCACCCACAATGTATGCCATCAAACTTTTTGATATTTACCAAGCAGATAGGTAAATAATAAGAGTATCTGACTGTAATTTATTTTCTCTTTCCCTTAATTTGGTGGAGTCTGAGCATCCTTGTTAATACTGAGTTATTGCATTTCTTTTTTGTAAACTCTCTGCTCTGGTTCTTTGCCCATTTCCTCTCACGTTGTTGATCTTTTTTTATTCAGCTGTATTTGTGAAGTGGGTGAGGGTAGGGGTTCTGGAGGAAACTTGGGTTAGAATCATGGTTCTGCCTCATAGTAGCTGTGTGATTCGGGGCAGGTTAATTCATCTCTCCGTGCCTCAGTTTTCACTGGTTAATACTGTGTCTATACCATATGATAGTTGTAAGTGAATTATGAGAGACCGGATAGACAAATGGACAATGGGCGGACATATCTAAAAATAGAACACCCACACCCTTCAGTGACTAATACAGGAAGTGGCTAGTCCAAACCACAACATCTGTGGCGATTACTGCCAGCTTGCCTGAGTTTGGCTCCTGCTTCCTACTTAGGACCAACTGGAGAATGTCAAATACGCTCCCCTAACCAGTCACATAGGGTGTCCCACTTCTAGCTGGCCCACCGCCAGCTTGCCCATACCAACAATTTCCAATCAGGGCATACCTGAAGCCTTCCCTTCTCTCCCTCTAGAAAGTTTTCTCACTCTCTGCCTGCATTTGAGTCTCTGCCAGGTGACGTGGTGGTGACTGCCTCCTTGCCATAGCCAGCTCTGAATAAATTGCTTTTTTCATTTGGGTGGTCTTCATTTATTTCCACAACTAGTACATGTAAGGTGCTTAGCAGAGAGTTTGTAATATAGCAAACATAGTCAATGTTCAATATCACAGCTTGTCATCTGTCTGTGATATATGACATCATGAATATTTTTTCCCAGTTTGTCTCACTTTCTAGAATGCAAGCTCCATGAAGGAAGATACTGCCACTAACACATTTAAAAATATTCCACAGAACCTAAAATAATGCCTTACAAATACAGTGAGCATCTGGATTAAAGAGCTGAATGCATCATCTGGTAGTTCAGAGGATAGTATATTTGTCTCTTGGTATCCGAGGGACATGCTTCCAGGAACCCCACGATACCAAAATTCGAGGATGTTCGAGTCCTGCATATAAAATTGCGTAATATTTACATATAACGTACACACATCCTCCAGTATATTTTAAATCATCTCTAGATTACTTATAATACCTAATACAATGTAAATACTATGTAAATAGTTGCCAGAGCTGTGCAAATTCAAGTTTTGCTTTTTGGAACTTTCCAGAATTTCTTTCTTTCTTTTTTTTTTCTATTTTTGATCTACAGTCGGTTCCCTGGAAGTGGAACCCAAGATACAGAGGGCTAACTGTAAATATACTGCAGATTAAAGCTTTAAGCCCAAATGTGGACCACAGGGAAAATTAGAGTCAGGCCCAATGGCTCCCTTTACACTGAAGTAGGGACAAAAAGTAGATGAAAAGAGTTGAAAGATAGAAAGGGATTGTGGATCCAGATGTGTGAGCTCTGTAACCTCTTGCAAATATAAAAACTATCTTTAATTGCCTGCCTTGTAAATTGAGGATAATACCAACTGCACAGAGGCGTTATGAAAACTGGATGGGATTATTGAGCAGAAATGTCCCTAACCATGGGACATTTAGTAGACCATGGTGCTTGTTTGGTTTGCATTTATATGATACTTTACTGAACACTTACCTAGGTATGAACTCACTTGATAACTGCAGTATACTGATGAGGTAGGTAGGGCTGGAATCGTCATTCCCATTTAACAGGTTGGAAAATGAAGGCTCAAAGCCAAGAAGTGGGTTACTTAGTGGCACAGGCTAGCTTTTGCAGAAGGAGTCAGGTGTTATTATTATTATTATTATTATTTTTGAATTTAGCCATTCACTTGGATTTTATTTTCCCCTTAAAGAGAGAACTTCTGAGTGTACATAAATTCTTAATTTTGCACTACATTTCCTCCCATCCCAATCACATCTGTAATTATGAAATGTATATCATTTTGCCTTATTTTACTACTCACAGCAGTTGATATTCTTTTAGAGTTGACTTTGTCATCAAAAACGTTTGTCAAGCCCCATACCATTCATCTCTCAGAGTAGACTTTTTTAAAGCTTTTAAAAATTACCTGTTCAACATAACAAAATTCTTAAGCTCTGTCTTTTGATTCTAAATTCTATGTTTAAATAATAAAATAAATTCTATGTTTAGGCCACTAGACTATGTTGCTTCACAGCTTCTCTTTGAATACTTGTCTGAGAATAAAAAAGATGAAAGTTTCCTGGGCTTCCTAAAGGCCATACACCAGGAGCTGCATCTCTGCATCTCTGATGTAGCTTCCGCGAGGTCAGGACCAGTGGAGTGGGGAGAGGTCTGCAGAGGCCATCTGTGCCCACCATCTTCACTCCCTGCCCATTTGATTCACTTTGCACTCATTGCTGCTCTTCTCCCCCCAGGCCCTTGGCCGCTGCAAGAAACAGCAGCTGTGGCCATCTAGTTCATATCCCTAATTAAATGGAATTTACGCTTCGAATTTGGAAATGGATACCTTCTTGCCAAAGCACAACAGCGATCGGAAGCAAGCAGATAGCTTGAAAGGTTCAAAAAACCTTTCTTTGGCCGCACACCTCTCATTCCATTCCAATCAGCATTGATTGACTAGCTGTGTGCCAAAGATGCAAAGACTAGATAGAAATGTTTCTTGAGCTCCCATAAGGTGTTGAGGCCATGTGCTGTGTTCATGTGTGGAGAGTGTCAAAGAAATGGCTGAGGAAATTCAGGATACAGAGAAAATGGGACCCCGGACCAGAAAGGGAGCCCAGTGAAAGTGAGACGCTGGGCTAGGGCAGTGCAAGAAAGGTCAGGGGAAGTCAAGAAATGACCGAGATCCTTCTCTCCATCCATGTGTTAAGAACTTTAATAGAAATGCCGTTCATGCCACTTTAAGGGACCCCCAAATTGTACTGCTTCCGCTTGCCTTTGAACCCACGAGGACCATTCCAGATGGGGAAGTGGAGTTGTAGAGAGCTCAGAGATTCTAGGATCCTGTCATCTGGCTCTCTCATCATTACACCTTCACTTGTGCCAGACCCCAGGCTATTTTTTTGATATTTTCTCTTCCTTTCCCCAGTTATTCTGCCTGAGGTTTATTGGAACCACCCATTTTAGTCCTTGATCACATGTACCACGCATCTCTTCGTTAGGATGCTAACTG
Organism: Physeter macrocephalus; assembly: GCF_002837175.3. Classification (NCBI taxonomy): domain Eukaryota; kingdom Metazoa; phylum Chordata; class Mammalia; order Artiodactyla; family Physeteridae; genus Physeter; species Physeter macrocephalus. The sequence continues at coordinate 6,854,475 of NC_041229.1, read as the reverse complement.
GTGCAGAGGTACTTGCTTCTTTGGGATGCCCACACCCTGCAACAACATTTACTGCATGACTTTGACCTGTGGGATGAGGGAGGAACTTGGGGATCCCCTCCTGTCCCACCATCTTCAATGGGTGTCATGCTACTTCATGCCATCTGCTTTTGTTCATGTCTGCAGGGCTTTAAATAGAATCCTGGGGGAGTAACTTCTTTCAAAGGGAAGTTGAAAGCACTTGATTCAGCCAAGACTCTGTATGCATCAATGGTTTGTGTCCACTCAGTTGGGGGTGTCCTTTTTGTTCTGCCCTGGTCAGGATTAACCACAAATGCCCTCTCACTAAGTGGTTGTTAAAAGCCTCCTTTTGAAAGATAGGAGGGAAAAAGAATTTAAAGAAGAAATGAATCTGAAAGTTTTCTTCAGAGGCTACATAATTCTAAAATTATAGGCATGCTTTCCTAAAATTATGGGACTGTAAGAACAAAAAAAGGAGGTAAGTCAGGTAATTGTACTTGTTAGGGTTCTCTGGGAAACAGAACCAGAACCAATAGATATTGATAGATACAGATACAGATCATATATATATATATAGATATAGATACAGATTATATATATATATATATAAATATATATTTAGATAATTTATTATGAGGAATTGGCTCCTGCAATTACGGAGGCAATATATATTTAGATAATTTATTATGAGGAATTGGCTCCTGCAATTACGGAGGCTGAGAAATCCCACAATTTGCCATTTGCAAGCTGGAATTCAGGAAAATTGTAATTCCAGTCTAGGTCTGAAGACCTGAGTACCTGGGGTAGCTGATGGTGTAAGCCCCAGTCCAAGGGTAGGAAAAGATGAAATGAGATGTTTCAGCTCAGGCAGAGGGGCAGGAAGAAAAGGATCAAACTCCCCCTTCCTCACTTTTTTGTTCTCTGTCAGCCCTAAATGGACTGCAGGATGCCTGACCACACTGGGCAGGAACATCTACTTCACTGAGTCCACAGTTTCAAATGCAAGCTCCTCCAGAAACATCATCCCAGACACACCCAGAAATAATATTTAATCTGGACACCTCATTGCCCAGTCAAGATGACACAAAAATTTATCACTGTAATTTTTATATCCTATCTCTGAAGAAAAATAACTTGGTTAAAATCCTTGTTCTTGCTATGTGGTTTTGGGTAGGTAATTTGGTATCTCTGAGCCTCAATTTTGTAATCCATTATATGACGATAATAACTGCAGCTACTACTACATAGGTTTACTGAGTGCATTCAATGAGATAAGCCATAGAAAGAACCCCAAAATAAGACCTGACACATAGGAACCTTTAATTAATATCTGTTGCTCATCATCATCATCATTATCATCATCACTGCCATCATTATTTCCTTTCATCTCATGAGGACTTGTTTCACTTTCATTATATGGTAGTCACCATGCTTGGTTCCATCAGGACATAAAAATGAATCCAATGGAGTTCCCACGCTCAGGGAAGGTCAGATCTAAAAGGGAAGATAAGACACGTACAGAAATAACATTAATACAAGATAGAAAATGAGAGTGCAGCGAGAAATAGATATGAATTGTAATGAGAGACCAGAGTTGCAAAAGTTGAATTTTACCTGGCAGCGGGATAGGAGGTGGGTATTTCAGGGAAAGTCTGATGGAAAAGGAGTGTTGGTCTGGGTCTGGTTGGATAGTTAAGATTTGAGGTAGCGAAGGGAGAGAGTCATTCTACGGGGAGAAAACAGCATCATCCAAATCATGGAAACTCATGCCAAATTGAAGGAAAATCAAATAATTCAGTTTGGATTGAGTATAGAATGTTTAAGGAGAAATGAATAGTGGGACAGAATAGAGAGGCAGATTGGGAACAAATCATAGAAGCACCACAATAATTTCTAATAGCTATATTTTCATTAAAGGTCCTCAGTAGTTTTTATAGACACTCAGAATGCTTGGAACCAGAGACACTTGGTGGTTGTCCACTTCACTCTGGTTTCTGGGAAGAGCCATCCACAAGCTCTTAGATGTGAAATCATGGCTCCTTTTACGTGATAAACCCTACCTTCCAGGTTTTCTTGTATTAAAGTCCATTGACTTCTCATGATTCCTCCAAATGTACATTATATCCCAGTTTTTACAGATGATGAAACTGATGCTCAGAAAAGTGAACCTCCTGACATTCCCAAGCGCATTTAGCCAACTAAGCAGGAGAGGACAGATGTGCGTGGAAATCTGCTTTATTACAAAGCCTATCTATTTGAAAGTCTATCACTGGATACTCTGAGTGGTTAATGGTTTTTTCAAAGTATTTTAAATAGGTTATCTAATAGCTAAAGGATAGCCCTGGTGGGAGGTAGGCAATATTTCTTCATCTTTTTTCAGCCTACATAGCTCCCTAACAACTTAACCTGGGGCGGTAATTATGTTTGATTTGTTTATCATTCTATATTTAGTACCTAGCATATACCCAATGAATATTAACTGAACGAATGACTCCTGGTCTTAATCCAGCTTCTGCAGCTTCAGAAGGCTGTGTGGTATTCTGGTCTGTGCAGTGACTTTGGGACAATTATCAGTGGTTTAAGACCTAACTCTCCTAGTATTTACCAAATGCACTTGAGCAATATTTAACCTCTCAAAGCCTTGACATCCATAAAATAAAAATACCTAAACCTGTTGTATCCACCATCCAGAATTGTTGTGGTGAGGGTTAAATAAGGTAATTCCATTCAAGAAATACTTTCCAAGCTCTTGCTTTGCACAGGATTAGGTCCCAAGCACCAGCAGTGATTAAAAATGATTGAGCCTGGGAAGAAAACTATTTTTATACAAATAAATTCAAAGGGACAGTTATTATACACAGGGCATCATCAGCTTAGTATCAAGAAAATCTTACCCCCAAGACCTGACTGGGCTTCCTACTGGATTTTTTTTTCTCCCTGTTGAAAAATTGAGCACATTCTTTTTCTCATGACATTTCATCTAAATCAAGTTGTCAGGAAGGTGTAATTTCTTCTAGGTGTGCGTATGAAAATAGATAGGCTGCTTTTTCCTTGGGGTCATTAGCACTTACCTATTTTCTGGATCCCTGGTTTGCTGAAAGCAACAATGGATGACATTCACAGTCAGAATGACTGGCTGAACGTGGCCCGGGGATATCACAATTTTTCCCCCTGGCTTCCCCTAGGATGCTTAGTAACTTTATCCTTGGTCACAGCACAATTTTTCTCCTGAACATGCTCATATTCTTGTTTTTAAGGTTGGGGCATTTCTGGAAATCAGAGCTAGACACAAATCTAGGGACTGCTTATAATATAGGTCAAAATTTCAAAGTTAGAAGATAATTTGGTAAGCATTTAATTAGTCTTTCATACAGATTAGGAAATCCAGACCCATCCATCCATCCATCCATCCATTTATTAAATCATTAATTCAACACATATTTAATGAGACCCTACTATATGCCAGGCACTGGGAACAAAATATTGAATTAGCTGGGGGGGGGGTCTCAGTCTTTAGAAACCTTGATAATATTTGATTTTTCATTATAACTACAACAATAAGAACAATAACAACAATTATTTACTGAGTATTCCATATGGTCCAGAGGGTGTTTTTCATGCATTGTTCTATTTGATTCTCATAAGTATATGTGAAATAGGTACTATTATTGTTTCTATTTTACAGATTCTAAATCTGAACGGAAAGAGATTAAGTAACATGCCAATGACCGCATAATGAGTAATAAATAGAGTTAGTGTGGCAACCCCTCTCTAACTCCCAACCCACACTTTCTACATTACACAGTGAAGTCTCACGGTCCAGAGAATTGGAGAGATTACCTGTGAGATCATAGAACAGTTTATTACAAGACTTAGTGTATTCTGAATCAAATTACTATGTGTATAAATCTGAATATGTGTTTATGCTTATTTTTTTAAACATCACACTAAATCAGTTAAGAATTTGGTACTTGGTACCTGTGCAAAGAAAGTCAATAATCTTATTTTTCCTTTATATAACCTGTTAAACTATTCAAAGTTTTTCCTTTGAGTGTGAAAGTAGTGTGAAATGAGAGTAAAGTTTGAAATATATTGAGGTAGTAATGTAATTTCTAAATATTTTTATAGAGAAATCATGTAGGAGTAGAAAATTCTTGAGGGCTGCTGGAGGGCACATGTGCTGACATCCTTGAAAAATTATTACCCTGGAAATTGCAGCCCCATCAATATCTGGGCAATCTCAAGGCAAAACATTAACCTATCAAATTATAATCACCTAGGAAAGCATAGGATCCTTTACCAAAAAATAACTCATCTAGAGCACTCGTTCTCAAACTTGCATGTGCATATAGATCACCAAGATTTTGTTAAATGCAGATTTTTTTGTTTTGTTTTTTTGCGGTACGCGGGCCTCTCACTGCTGTGGCCTCTCCCGTTGCGGAGCACAGGCTCCGGACGCGCAGGCTCAGCGGCCATGGCTCACGGGCCCAGCCGCTCCGCGGCATGTGGGATCCTCCCGGACCGGGGCACGAACCCGCGTCCCTCGCATCGGCAGGCGGACTCTCAACCACTGCGCCACCAGGGAAGCCCAAATGCAGATTTTTATTTAAGCACAAGGTAGGGCTTGTGATCCTGTATCTCTAAGTAGATGCCAGATGGTGCTGATGCTGCTTGTCCATGGACCACACTTTGACAAGTGATGCTTCTAGACCAATATGGTTTCCTGACACTTAGATGAAGCAGAAGATTATCTTTCTTAATCTCAATAAGATTTTTTTAATTGTATAAATGATATTTTCAACTATAAGCTAAAAGTTATGTTCTTGATTTTTAGTTGGATGAATGATCAAGACCATTTTGAAATGGTAATTGTTGCCAGCTTGAAAGCAGAACAGAGGGGCTTTTCAAGTGGTGTTTCAGAGAGAGGTCCTAATGATGGTTAAATTATTGCAGGTCCCAAGTACAGAGTGAGAAAATGTGAAAATAATCCTAACATGTACCTCACTGCAAAGAAAGAGAAAATTAAAAATGACCTTCACAAGTCATTCAAACGACATTGACAAGCTGTAGTAAAACTCAGATTGAAGAGGTACCAACTAATAACGCTTAAAGCTGGAAAACCGGAATATATAAGATATGGTAAGACTGGGAAATTTCACAGGAAAGATCTAAAAGACACCAGATCACAGCTGCAGATAAATCACAATAAGATGCTCTTATAAGATGGAAATAAAAGTACTAAGATATTGTAAAAGTTTAAAGTAATCTTTCCACAAGAGCTTGCCCTGTGCAATTAAGATTTTACATATTGCATTTTTAAAAATAAATTTATTTATTTATTTATTTTTGGCTGAGTTGGGTCTTCGTTGCTGTGCATGGGCTTTCTCTAGCTGCGGTGAGCTGGGGCTACTCTTCGTTGTGGTGCATGGGCTTCTCACTGCGGCGGCTTCTCTTGTTGCAGAGCACGAGCTCTAGGCGTGTGGACGAGCTCTAGGTGTGTAGACGAGCTCTAGGCGTTGGGCTCAGTAGTTGTGGCTCTAGAGTGCAGGCTCAGTAGTTGTGGCGCACGGGTTTAGTTGCTCCACAGCATGTGGGATCTTCCCGGATCAGGGATCGAACCCGTGTCCCCTGCATTGGCAGGGATTTTTAACCACTGAGCCACCAGGGAAGACCCCTTACATATTGCATTTTAAAGGAGCTATAGAAAAATTGGAGAATTTAAAAAGTGGCAACCTCACAAATCTTTGGGTCAGAGGAATTTCCTCCATCCCTGGAGAGTCTTCGCCTCTACCCTGTTTGCTCAGATTGTTTTATCCCTCCTCTTTTCATTTACGACATTATGTGAAACTGAGCTGCAGAAAATCTCGGATTTCACAGGAGCCACTGTTAAATTTGTTGGCTTACCTGTAAAGTACACACGTCTGGAATTCAAATCACATAAACTAGTAAGTTTCCTACTATGAAAATGCAAGAATGTTTGAGATGTACTATGTTGTTTCCACTAAAAAATAACATTGGAATTTGTAGAATTGTTTCATGGCAACAGAGACTCACAAAACTGGCCAGTGTCTCCAACAGAATGAGCCTGGGAGAAAATCCCTTTCTATCAGCTGACAGACACTTGACATTCATTTAGGGGCAGAAATGCATCAAAGAATAGAGGTCCATTGGACATCTGGGAATGTATATGGAAAGCCAGAACTTGTGAAAGACCTTAGGATCTCTCATAGTACTTCTTTTTTCAATTTCTTTTATTCTGGTTTTGGGTTGTTGTGGAGATGTTCTCTTTGATCTGTGAACGACCTTGTAGGTAACAGCTTAATGGTTGAGCTGATTTGACTTGATTTGAGGCAAAGGTATTGACTTCTTTCTGCTCCTTCCCATATAACCAGCGAGTCCTTTGGGCTCTGCCTGGTCTAAAATTTCCCTCCATGGAAAAAATTAGCTGGCTATTGCAGTTGAAGTGTGCAGATTTTACACTAGGAGTTCAGAGAAGGGTGGAGTTAATTGCTTCATCTGTGCTAAGGGGAATCGGGAGGGGTTTTATAGAAGGATTGACATTTGTGTTGAATCTTGCAAAGTGAGTTGCTGTTTACAGGTTGATGGTAAACAAGCAGGTGGGATTAAGAGGGATGTTTTGGGCAGGGAGTTTAATTTTCGAAAAGGGATATCAACTTAAAACATGGTTTATTATGAATTGTTAGTGATTTCATGGCGCTGGAGATTAGGATGGACAGGTGGCCAAGTCCAGCCAAGGGAGGGTCCTGGGGACATCTTACGGGCTTCAGCTTTCAAGACAGTGTTTCTCAAATTTGAATAATGTATGTTCCACTTTTTAAAGGAAAAATAAAAATCCCCATTATTCTGGTTATTCTTCATTCCCTCTCCCATCCAGTCTCGACTCTTCTTTGCCTTGTATCCTCCAGGTTCCCTTGCTTTCTGGCTTCTGGATGACTGGGGCAATCACTGGGGTGATCAGAGGGTGGTGGCAAGAGTGACAAGTATTTATTCCCCTGTCCCCTCCCTGCTCTGGTGCTGTGTTCTGGAAATGGTCCAGGATCTCTAGGCTACAGCTACCATCAGGCAGCCCCTCTTCCAGCTGCCCTGGCTCCATGTACTCTCCAGGAGACTTCCCTTTGCTTCTTGAACCTACAGTTGTTAGTTCTTGGATTCCTCACCAGCTTTTGTTGGTGGCCTGAATCCTGCTCAATAAATTATTTTCAGGTCAACCCTTCTACATGAGCCAGCTCTTTCCTGGGGGGCACCCTGATTGACACACCCATCAACCATTAATGTTAACCAAAATATTTTTACTATAACATAGCTTTATATGTACACACATATTCAAGGATGCGGTCCTTGTAGCTCTAATAGAACTAAAAAAATATCAAAAGAAATGTTTAACTAAATACACATGAAACTAAAAGCCAATAAAATAAAAATTAAACAAAGTTAATATGGCGCACTGGGTTGTTTGCCTAAATTGCAGTTATGTGTGGGTGACTGACTACCATAGTGTAGCTTTTGTGTTTGTCATACTTTTATTACCCTGTGCAGCGTGATAACTCAATTTTTCCACCATATCTCTCCATTCAAGCTACTGGGAAATCTTCATTCATATGGTAAACACTGAGGTCATTTGACCTTCACTTTGAAAGAAAGCATAATTTATGTATTGCCTCGGCCTCTGTTCTTTTCTCATTTGCTTTCAGTATGAAAGAGGTACAACTTGTCACCATCACCATTGTAAACACAAACACAGACACAAGCACTTTAATTGCTTGGCAGTTTTCTGTTCCAAGGTGAGCATCTTGGTGACCCCCCAAATGCTTGGGTTAATTTTTATATTATCAGAAATAAAAACATACATGAAAAATCCCCAGTATTATTGAATATGTCTGAAGGCCCCCAGGTGTCAGGTACCTGGGTTCAAACGGGGCGTCACCAAAGATCAATAGACAGAGAACCAACAGGATCAGACCTATGCATGGTGTGGAGGGGAGGAATACCGGGGACAAGGGAACTAGGTAGCAACGCATCCAGTCCAGGGCTCCTTTAAGTGCATCTCTGCTATAATTTTAAACCGTGATTGAGAACAGTAAGGCTTCATCCTCTCTCCTCACCACCCCTCCCCAAATTAATCAGGTCACACACCTCATCTTTTTCCTGAGTGAGGAGGAAATACAGCAAATTAGCCGAGCAGGAACTTGAGGACTGATGACTGAGCAACATTACAAAGTAAGTAAGGCAATTTATCCTGAAAACACAAAAACTCTAATTCAAAAGATATGTGCACCCCCTAAGTTGATAGCCGCACTATTTACAAGCCAAGACATGGAAACAACCCAAGTGCCCATCGACAGACGATTGGCTTAAGAAGATGTGATATCTCACCTCCTCCCCATAGAGCAGAGAACTCTACTCAATGCTGTGGTGACCTAAATGGGAAGGAAATACAAAAAAGAGGGGATATATATATGTATAGCTGATTCACTTTGCTGTACAGTAGAAACTAACACAACATTGTAAAGCAACTATACTCCAATAAAATTTTTAAAAAGATGTGATATCTATATTTATATGGATATAGATATATGTAGATATATATCTATATATGTATACACAATGGAATATTGCTCAGCCATATAAAAGAATATAATATTGCCATTTGCAGTAACATGGATGGACCTAGAGAATATAATACTACGTGAAGTAAGTCAGACAGAGAAAGACAAATATTATATGATATCACTTATATGTGGAATCTAAAAAAAATACGGATGAATCTATATACAAAACAGACATAGATTCACAGACATAGAAAACAAACCTATGGTTACCAAAGGGGAAAGCGGGGAGGGATAAATTAGGAGTATGAGATTAACAGATACAAACTACTATGCATAAAATAGATAAGCAACAAGAATTTCCTGTATAGCACAGGGAACTATATTCAATATTGTGTAATAACCTACAATGGAAAATAATCTGAAAAAGAATCCATACATATAAAACTGAATCACTTTGCTCTACACCTGAAACTAACACAATATTGTAAATCAACTCTACTTCAATAAAATAAATCAAAAATAAGAAATGAATACCAAAAAGGTAATAACAAGAGAGAGACGTTGATTCATCAACAAGGTATCAGGCAAAACACTCCACAGAGTTTAGAAAGCCTGTACCCTTGAGGCTTCCTTCATTTCTCTTATCTATACAATGGGGAAGGAGGATTGAACTAGAGGATTTTTAGAAGTTGCTGTGGTACAATCCCCCAAGTTTCAGTTTAAAAAGAAAAAAAAAAAAAGATGATGTAGGTTTTGCGTACAAGAGGGTGATCATATCAAGAAGTCCTCTCTAAATTAACCTTTCAATTTGTTCCCAAACAAACAAGAGCTACTCTGAAATTTCAGTCTTCTCAGCACTGGCTGAGCCGTGGCTCCTCTCCCCAGGCTCCCATTTTCTTGGCTGCACAGTGAAGACACTTCAAAGAGAGGTGAGGGGCTCAGGCTGACAGTGGAGATCAGAATGCAGAGGCCTGAAATAGCTCCATCAGCAGCAAAGCCTCCTTGGCATCCCCTTCCTGGTGGCCCAGAGGAAAGGAAGCCCCAGCTGAATCCCCATCTTCTTAACTGCATGCTAGCTGGGGTGACCATATTAAAAAAGGAGACTCATTTTTCTGCTTTCTGTTTCTAGAAAGGAGCTATCCTTTGCTGTCTCTCTCCACTCCAGAGGAATGTTGGAGAAACCACTTCTAATTCCCCTGTCCAGTCCCTCCTCCCCACAGGAGGAGAAACAGCCAAGCCAAACGTCTAGCGATGCAGGTCTACCAGGTCATCCTTGCTAGTGGGTGGAGTGACATACCTAAAGGGCAGGGATCAGTCCAGCAGCATCCTTTTCCCTGACCATGGTCTTTTGGGCTTAGGTTCAGTGGGGTGCTTTCATTTCCTGTCTCTTCAAGGTAGGCACACCTGGACAAGGCTTGGATACAGGGTGGGAAGTAAGATGCTGCATTTTGATGTCAACAAAAAAGGAAAAGCTGTATTGTGCAACTGAGTTGACCAAAAGCCCTGTGTTGTAGGGCCATGCGGTAATTTCTTAGGTTAATTAGGGGAGTACTCAGTTCTCTGGTAGCTGGTATCTGTGTGTGTCTCCAGGTCTCTGGAGGGGACAAGGTGAAGGGTAACATTAGGAGACGTCAAAGCTCTAACACATATCACTGTACCTCTACATGGATCAATTCCAGCCTGACTTCCCAGTTGCCAAGCACTCTTGCCATCACATGGGACTGAGCACACCTCCAAACTCTCTGTGCCGTGCCCTCGGTGCATAATCCAAGTCCACATGCTTTGGCAGTCAGTGCTACCCTGCGCTAACGGGCGCCACAGCACGCCTGGCTAAGCAGAGCTTGGATTGGCTGAGCTCTGCTAGCTGTCCATTGCTGCCTCTTCTAGGAAAAAAGAAATCTATTATTGCTGTACCTGATCTGCTCCCAGATGCAGAGCTAGCAGTTACCATTCACCAGGTGGCCCTAAGCTTTTGCTTTGCTTTTGGGGGCAGAAGCAAGTGACTGAAGTGTTAAGCTCATTAAATCCACCCCATGTGGGATAAGCTCATCATGGGGCTTTTGCTAACTGCTTTCAGGAGGCAAACAGCTCCCCTCTCTGCCGTGCTCAGATGGGATTAAGTAGCTCCACAGCCTTGCACACAGGTGTTTTCCTGGACTCTTGCACATTCTGACTACCTTTGCCGGGGTGGCTATGCAGCCAGACTCCAGGCCATGTTCATGGTGCCCTCTGCCTGTGCTTTTCCAAATCATCAGATACTCCTGAGGAGTGGGTGAGTCAGGTGATGAATTCTGTTTCCCACATTTCAAAACTGTTCACTTTAACCTAATCTGGCTTACATACCTGCAGATAAATCCAGAACATTCTGTAACGTTTCCCTGTGCTATCTGTCAGGAACAGAGAATCCCTTCTAGTTACATTCACCCATGTGTTGAACCCCTGATGACTCTTTGGAACACTAATTCCCAGGGTCTTCATATAGCCTTTATTCAGGTTATTTTTTTGTTTGTTTTTCTAAACTTTCTCCCTCCCCTGTCTCTCCAATCACACTCTCAGAGATAATCATTATTAAAATGATAAACATGGTTTCCCAATTTTTCGTGTGTGAAACACATCTTTATGTCTATCTATCTATCTATCTATCTATCATCTATTTATATATCTATGTATCTATGTATTTATCTTCTATCTATATATCTATGTATAAATCTATGTATCTATGTATCTATCTATGTATCTCTGTATATATATCTAATCTATGTATCTGTTTAGTGATCTGTGTATCTAATCTATATATGTATGTATCTATCTATGGATCTAACATTTATCTATCTGCACACACACACACACACACACACACACACACACACACACACACACTAATAAGAACTCTCCATATTTCAAAGCTTCTAGTTTATCACTGCAGGATTCTTGGCCTCTGGAAAGAGGGCCAGATCTATTTCCAGCTCTTTGTCTATAAGATGTCAACCCTCCTCCCACTTCAAGTTTGGTAAAATTGGGACCCAATGCTGAAAGCTACCCTGTGTGCTGTGCGGGTCACTCTGCCTGGCACCCCTCCTTCCCCCTCCTGACTCTACAGCAGAGTTGCTGTTATTATTTCTGTTATGTAGAGGGGACAGACTTCGAGGAACTTGCCTGAGGTCAGAGTTGGGAGGAGATCAGAGCCATGGTCCATGCTCTCCATCCTAGGTGTTCACTGCATCCTGACTCCAGTGCCATCCCTGAGGAGCACCCTGGTTTTTACTTTATTTTATTTCTTAATTCTTAGTGCAGGAAGCAGTAGTCTCCCATTTTTGGTCACTCTAAGCTGAATGTTTGAACCTAGAACTAAAACTTACCTGCCGCAAATAGTTTCTCAGGGATCAGGGAAAAAAAACAAAAAAAGATTAAAAACAAAGATAAAGTCCTCAAAAGTATGCTTGCTTGCACAAAGAGCATTTACTTGGACCTGAATCACAAAATTCCTACTTTATTTCCACTTTACAGATGTAATTGTCACATATGTTCATTATGAATTCATAATGAGGGCCCAGAACAGATGGTGCTGACTTAAAATGACATACACTGAGGGCTTCCCTGGTGGCGCGGTGGTTGAGAGTCCGCCTGCAGATGCAGGGGACGCGGGTTCGCGCCCCGGTCTGGGAGGATCCCACATGCCGCGGAGCGGCTGGGCCCGTGAGCCAT
>NC_041229.1:6800730-6842100 GCF_002837175.3 Physeter macrocephalus | reverse complement strand
AGAGGCCACGACAGTGAGAGGCCCGCGTACCGCAAAAAAAAAAAAAAAAAGACATACACTGCAAGCAATGCTTGTCCGTAACGGGGCCGCTGCTGCCCTCGAAGGCACCGAAGGGGTGTCTGCAGAGAGGCCCTGAGGCTGGCCTGGCTTGCCTGGGGCCTGGGCAGGAGCTGCTGGGCACGGGGCCATATTTAGAGGAATCTTGGAGCCGGATTTGGAGCTAGTCCCTGTACTTGTCACAGCCTCTTTGTGTCCTAAGAAATATCCTAGTGGCCAGAGGATTAGGAGCCTGGGGAGTTATTTAGTCAGAATTGGCTCAAAGTTGAGTAGTGGAGGAGACAGTCAGGACCCGTATCTGGTGTCAAAGAACCCCGCCAGGGGTCTCTCCCATTTGCCCCATGTAGGGACACTCTCTCTGGCCCTGTGGGTTTGGCCTGGATCCTCCTCTCAACTCATTTCTCCTTCCAGTGTGAATGCTCGGCTCTTTCTCTTATACCCAGGGTTAGGGGGAGGAGGGGGCACTGATCTCAATAACCTGATGTGTCCGTTCATGTTAATATCATGGAGTGGAGGTCACGCTGCCACGTGTCTTCGGCCACTTAATCCATACACGTTTTTGTGTCATTGTAGGCATTTTGAATCTCACTCTGAGAGGCACAAGATTTGAATTGAAGTCCCTTTGATTGCAGAGCCCATGAATTGCGTAATGGAGTCTCTTGCTAGCATTAAGATTTGTTAAAGATTAAATTTGGAATCCTCTTCTGCGAGAATATTAATGATTTTTTTGAGGAGGTTCTTACAAGTGAAAATCTGAGCTTAGACGGTGGGCTCTTGAGGGTGGAACTTCAGTTTTGAGGAATGAGAATTACCTCCTGGTGGATACTATCCAGATGTAATTCTCAAAGCACATCACAAACACGGTAATTACGTTTCATGGTGCTCTTGTGTTAGTGCCTCCCCGCTCCCCTTCTCTGCTTTGGACTCCCTCTAAGTGGCCGTGACGTGGATGCTGAGGACTAGAGAAACCTGGTAGGGAGTTCTGGTCCACGTGGGAAGAGGATGAAAAAGCATTATGTTTCCCTCCGTGTTCTCCCCAACTATTCCGGTAGGATGAGTATGGGCTGGTTATAGGAAAGTGAAATCTGGGGAATGGATTGTAATTACAAAGCACGCATACTTGGGCTTCCTTTAAAACGAAAACTCTTTTCGCAGCTGGAGGAAATTTAAAAAAAGACAAAAACACTTAAATAGATGACTATAGTTTCTGTCCTCTGTCAGCACTGCATGCTACTGAACAAAGAAAGACAGCTAGTAAATTGTGTGTGTTTGACGCTAAGGTCATCTTCGTTGATGTAAAGGATAAACTGTACCACTTTTATTTATGTAAGATGTGCCTCACAAACTTCAAATTATTAGGCTCTATCATACCTTGGACAAAGAAATAAACATCTGGTCCCTCTTATCTTCATAGGCTATTGGAAGAGTTTGTAAGGACATAAACTTTCCTGGAAAGAGGTGGCTACATCACACCTAACCTGCACCCCACCCTGGCTGTATCAGAGCATGGCTCTCACTAGAGAAGTGGACTGGGATGTGAAGTCCCAGGGGTTCCAGTGTTGGCCTTGCATCCCAGCTACCTCTGACAAGTCCCCACCACCTGAGCCTCGGTTTTTGTCTGTGAAAGAAATGAACATGGTGAAATCTCTTCTTCTGACTTCAGAGAAATATTATAAGAGCATATGAGAGAACACGGTCAAAAGCCTTTTGTAAGTCTTAAAGTACGTTTACAAATATCTGCTGTTTCTAGAAATCATATTAACACAGGGTTTCACAACTTTAGCCCTGTTGATATTTTGGGCCAAATCATTCTGTTTGGGGGAAAGATGGCTGTCTTGTGCATTACAGTATTTTAAACAACATCTCTGTCCTCAACCCACTAGACGCTAGCAGCACCCTTCCCCCACATATACCCTCATCTTCCAGTCGTGACAACCAAAAATGTCTCCAGGCATTCTCAGATATTCCCTGGTGGGCAAAATCTCCCCAACCATTTAAGTGTGACCTTGGATAAATTACTTAAGCTCTTTGAGCCTTGGTCTCCTCATCTGTGGCTTGGGGATAATAATAAGCACATCTACCTCATAGGTATTATTTATCCTTATCCTTATTGTGTGGATTAAATGAGATAATGCACATAAAACAGTAAACAGAGCGCAAGGTACACGTGGTACGTGATCAGGAGATATTTGCTTTTATTTGAAGAACATGAGCTTAATGCTACTTTTGAATGTAAAGATGACCCTGCTTCGCCACCGTCTGTAGAATATACACCCCAGGCATCTAGTTAAGAAATGGTGATGAATTTTCTCCAAAGCACCTGCAGACACATGATTGGGAATGGGCGTTGTCTTGTGGCCTGCCTGAGTCAAGCTATCTATTGGGAGTACTCTGGCCTCCTCTTCCTTGTCTCCATCCCTGTGCTGAGTAGCCCCATCTATTCCAATCCCCCCAGTACTTTCTTAGGGCTTTGTTGCCTTCTCCTCCTCCTCCAGACTTGCTTCTAGGACAGGCTCTGATCAGTTTCGTGTCAGAGCAGGGATGTCTGCAGAGCTTATAAGGTACTCTTCACAGGTACATTTGAAAATTATGAAAAGACCTTAAGTCAAAGGATTTGCTTTCAGGGTTCATAAGCCAGTGAACTATGTATTTAATTAACAAAGTTGCCTTGGAGATCTTTGCCTGTAGTCTACTCACCAGGTTCGTCCTGAGAACATTCAGTGGAGAGGGAAAGAAGCCACCTCTGATGTGAGCTCAACACTGTGTATCAGTGATATTGGCTTTAGGGAAGATAAAACACTTTTATGGCTAATTTAGGGACCAAATAAACTACCCTTCTGTTCTCTCAAGTTTGGGATCATTTGAAGGATAGATACAAAGGTCAGAGATGGAGTTGAAAAACATTACTGTTTGGAGATGAAACAGTTTGGAAACTATAGCATTAGACTTACTGCCAAAGGCACTTGCTACAACTTCACCCCAGAACTGGATGGACTTAACGTCTCTCACCCTCAGTCTTTGCCCCAGTTGCCCCAATCGGGGCATGAAAAAGGGCAGATCCAGAGAGAGGAGGGAGGGAGGGAGACCAGTTGCATTTCTCTAATGTAAGACCCTCCACATAGAAACACAAGCCCGGGAGGTGACCTTGGCCCCTAACCCTGCATTATACTCTATGCAGTGGGCGCACCAACTTCACACCTGCATTTCCCAAATATGCTCCAAGGAATAATTGTCATGTTAGGAAAATACAACTAGGGTGGGTGGGGAATACTAAATACTGTGGTGGAGAAACAAGTCTGGGAAAATTGGTGTTTTCCTTTTGCAATGTTAGACTTCTCAGAGCTGTTAAGCGTACAAACAGGCACTGCAAGCGTCCGAGTGGTTGGTTCACCATGCAGACTTGCCCATACTGATGGGCCTGTTCTCTTAAGACACCAAATGCACCTTGATAAAAGATGTCTTAAGCTAAATGTGGAAGAGGGAAAGGTTAGCGACTCTTTAAACTAACAAGTCATTCAAGGAGGATTGGAACCCTACTAGTGGAAAGAATGTCATGCAAAATGAGCTAAATTGTCCCCATTTAGCCTGAGGGAAAGACTGACACCCATAGCTTCTGGTGTGGTATTCTTTTCTATCAAGAGCATAGGCATACAGGCACGTGTAATGTGGAAACTTGCTTACAGCTTTGAAACAAATATGTATAATATATAATGTATGTACACACACACACACATGCACGTGCGCGCGCACACACACACACACACACACACACACACACCACGGTTTCCTGATGATGAAAGGGCAGTTTTCATTTTCTGTTGGCTTTTTTCTCCCTGATGTCTCAGGTGAGCATGAGAATTTCATTTTTTTCCCCCTCTGTGACTTGGGACCTTTTTACTAATTTGATGAAATTCCTCATGATCTCAGAATATGGTGTATGGAAGCAGATCAATGAAGTAGTTTATAGAACTATTGAAGAAAGAACCTCCCTTGTGTTAATATAGGCTACAGCTTCTTTGCAAACAGTTGCATTTTATCCTGTGCTGTCTACCAGTAGGCCCCGATGCCATCACCTTGGTTCTAAACTGGAATGGAATGTTAAGATAACTGGCTCTGGGACAATCCCTGGGAATTGCTTGGAGAGGCTCAGGGGCTGGCCAGAAGGGAATTGAACGCTGGTGAACTCTCCCAGACCCCTGAGGTTATCACAGCATCCGGGTGACAGTTGCCTCAAGTCACAGACCAGCGCCCTTCATAACTGATTTTTCTCTAGTTACAAAACTGCCTGTTCTTGCACTAAGTTTTTCCCCCATGAACCTGTGTGTCTTTTTAGCTGGAAATGGAAGAGACTGGGAGAAGTGGGAAAAGTGATAATCTAGAAAAAGACAACTACATTTCCTGGTTGTCCTTCCAAGCATCATTTAAATGCTTCTTCTTATTATAGTGCTTATACTTGGGGACAGTGTCACACTTCTGCGGCAATGTAGTTACATTTGCGATGGCACTTCCATTATAAACCCCTGTTTTCAGATGCTCATGACAGCCTTGGGGGGAAAATCACTCTTTGGGCTGAAATTTCTCATATCCGTTCTCACCTCCGAGGTGAAATTCTTGTTTTAAAATCTGGCAGAAAGCTCTGTGTCTGTGGTTATGTAAAGCCTCTCAAAGGACCCATGGGAGTGGGGTTGGGGCCGGGTGTTAGGTATTTCAGGCGAGTGAGATTTGGGAAATCCAGGGTCCTCATCTGTGTGATATTTGGGAGCCAGGACCCCAGGATCATTTTGTAGATTCTGCCCTGGAGTGATAAGGTGATTTTGCAAGTGAAATTTGTTTGTCTCATTCCTGGGCGTTGAAGAGAGTTTGTTCATTCTAGAAGCAGGCGAGTAAAGTATTTCTGCAGGGAACCTTGGATCTGCTTCTCCCACATTCTTCTAGGCAACCTATGTCAAAGCAGACACTAGTCTATTGGCGGTGGTCTAACACCACCATCGCTTAGCCCTCTCTGTGCTGTTGTTCATAGAGCTTTCTCAGCCTAGAATTCCTTTCCTGCCCTATTCCAGCAGAGCCCCAGCCTTCCCATAAAATCCAACTCATATGCCACCTTCTCTGTGAAGCCTGTCATGCGTGCAAAACCCTTCTTGCTCTGTATGCTTCCAGCATGTTATTTATACAATGAACGCGGCACTCATTAAATAATAATTTACTTCTGTTGGAGTTGTTCCTATGTCTTCTGCTTCTGTTCCTCCCTTCCATCAGTTCGCAAGGTTCCTGAGGGTAAAGAACTCTTGCAAACAGCACAACAGCAACATTGCATATTGGACACTCAACAAATGTTTGTTAGATCAGTTCATTATCCCCACTTATCGAACAGCGGCCCTATTCGGTACTCTTGGAGATTTTGAACCCCCAAACCTAAATGGATATGACTCTTGCCCTCTGCAAACATGGGATTTGGGATGTGTAGCAAGGAGGAAGAAAAATGAAAAGAAAGAGTTAAAATGCAAAGCTACCAGAGCCATATGAGACCTGAGGGTAGAGTTTTAGCATCAGAGCGCTTATGGGCAATGCCTTGTGAGTGGAGGGCGTGAGATGGATTTGTGGTTGGGGGAAGAATCTAGATTGGGGAGGTCTGTTTGGATCTGCTTCATGAAGTCATGGAAAGCTTTTAAAAAAGCTATCAGTAGAGGTTAATCCAAAGCGTTTTCTAGGATGGTTTTCAAATTGTTCTTGAAATAAATCAACTTGCTGTTAGACCTATAGCAAAAGTTAGTCTTTTTTAACAATATACCTCAGGAGGGCTCACATTCGTCCTTAAAATGGACCCCCACTTGACTCTCACACACGTAAGATTGTCGAAAAGTCAAGATAACTCTAAATACAAAGTGTGTCTAAAAGTGAGGTTGAAAGTATCCTCCCTCCCCTATTTTCAGCATGTCTGTTATTCACGTCTCCCTACCAATCGATTGCAGATGTTTTGTCTCTTCTCATGTCTCTGTTGTATTGAATATGAGGCTTGTTCTGCTGAGGAGACCCAGCCTCACAGGGAGGATGTGGAAAATGATCAGAGCCAGCACTTGCTCCTTAGCTCTGTCTGCTGTGTTGCTACCTCAGTGACATCAGAAACCAGCACACAGATGAGCCATTGTAATTTCCCGTCCCTGTGCGATGGCGGCGTTTGTTACCTTATTATTGAACAAGCTATCTCTTTGGATAGAGTGCCCCTCCAGTCAATTTTCAAATGCATTTGGATGGTAGAAGATCTTCTCAGCTTCTGCGATTAAATCCAACTCAGGATTTAAAAGCAGGCATTCCGCACATTTGGGATAATTAACTACAGCTTATCCAACTTTATCCCAAATCCCTGTTGACCGATTTTAGGTGTAATGTTTCAAGAGTTGTGATTCAAAGGTGGAAACAGAGTCAGTCAGCAGCCTCTGGCTACCCTCCCAGTCCTTATTCCCTCCCCAGGCCCTCACATTTTCAACTTTCATGCCTAACTATCCCCCTGGAAGTTAAACTGAGTTCAATGCTCTTTTTTCAGAAAGCCTGCCAGATGCAAACTTGGCACTGGGATGCCAGTATAGAGAGCACTGAGACCCAGGGAATCGAGCAGGTTGGGCTCACCTTGAAAGTTCTGAATGCTCCCATCGCATGACCTTGAAAGTGTTAGGTGTGCACACTCAGTGCTGCACAAGAAGAATGTCCCCTTCTCCAGGATGCTAATCATTGCTCTACCAAAAGCTCCCTCGCTCCTTCTCTCTTTGCCCTTTGCCCACATCCCTCTCTCTCTCTCTCTTTCTCCCCCCACCCCCGCCCCACAAATGTGCAGAGTCAAGGGAGTAAAAGGCAAAGAAATAACAAAGAAATCCAGCAAAAACGTCTGCGCACTCAGATAAAACACAGCCTTTCGCTGTGTTCTCTATTCTATCCTTAACTCCAGAGGGGGAAAAAAAAAAGCAGCAAATGACCTGGCTAATTGTACAATTACAAAATGGGGCGAAATGGCATTTAAAGGGGCATAGAGAGTTGCTCTTCCCGTAAAAAGTTTTCCCATTGTACGGCAAGCACACCTTCTTTTCCTTCCTTTCTACTTTTTTTGACCTCTGCCGTTATCTCTAGATTTATCAGCAGTACTAGATGGCTTTTTCACATCGGTAAGCACCATCCAAAATATAACAATCGGAAAGAATCAGAGAAAATAGATCAATGTCCACAAACAACCAACCAATTTTGGCAAGTACGATTTATTCATAAAAGCTACAGTTCACTGGGGATTCTCTTGTCTTGCATCCACAATGCCCTTGATTCGATGCCAGCATGGTGAGCGCCAGGTGGCAGCAAGATGGGAAGACTGCATTGTTCCATCTTGGTTGCTTTGTTCTCCTAATGCCTCTGGTCTCCTTCTTTTTAATCTCATAGGTGCACTTTATTCTAGGAATTCTATAGGATTGTTATGCTAACTAATTGAAGATCGAAATTAAAGTTGAACAGGCCTTGGGTTTTTTGTTGGGGAGGAGGGTGGCTCGGGGAAGGGTTTAATAAAAAGGAGGGCTGCTGGTCTTTGCGATAGGCTCACTGCTCCGAGAATTTCCGATGCCTCCTTCTGATCGTGTGTCTCGTTGCCCCTCAGAGGTCACAATCATGCACCGGCAGAAACCATCTTAGCAGAAAGATTCCCATATTTCAGCTCTATATTCTGTCTAGGATTAATCATGGATTTTTCCCAAAGGGACTCTGTGTTTCCCAGCCAACACTACAGGTATTTTGTTTCGGATCCCCTCTTCTTTTCTAGCTTACATTCACATTCTTAAGGATTTCTCATCCTCTTTTTATGAAAATCTGCTTATGTCTGGGGTATGAGGGGGAGGCTGGATACCTTGCTTTCCAGTCAGGGACCTGAGAAAGGAGAAAGGAAGAAAAGAGGGGAGAAAGACTGAGAGATTGCAGGCCAGAGCTGTGGGTGGGAGCAACGGATGGGAAATACACAAGGAAAGCATTCTTTGACCACTGAACAAGGGCTCCTATCTCTGAAAACACAGCGTAAATCCTTGGGCTGACAATAATTAATTAGCAATAATAATTTGCACTAGGAGCTCAGCTTTCTTCCCGCAGCCTCAGAGCACTTCACAAACCGCGCTTCATTAGGGCTCAGGCTCCCTGTGGCAGGTAAGCAGGTGTTAAGAGCACGCTTCCTCCTGCGGGGACACGGGCATGGGGGAGTGGAGTGGCTCGTCCAGTGGCTGGTTACTGTGCCCAGTGGGGAAGAAAGGGGCCTTCAGTCAGTTTACCGGTGTCCATGTCTGTGTCGCCGAAGTGGCGGTCAGCGACCTGCCTGGGTGACTGGTGTGTACCGTTGCTGACTAGTCTCCAAACTGACGCAGTCCTGCTGTGAGTGTAGCTCACTGGACCTGTCCTCACCTAGGCTGCCTAGCTGGCTTGCGGCCTCTTATCCAATCAGAGTGTGGAAAATCTCAGCTTTCTGTTCCCAAAGCAAGCTGGGAGGTGAGCTCTCCTGCACAGACAGCATTTAATTTGTGACGGCTCGTTGAGGTTAGTCACCTTGCTCGTCACTGCTGTGTTCTCCTGGCCGTGTGTTCGCCAGACTTACTTTCTGCCAGTGCCTTGTCATGAGGGCTAACGGAGAGGGATCTGGGAGGCACCGAGCAGAGATGCTCCTGGGGGGCGCTGCCACTGCCCTTTTCTGCTCATCCTCCTGTTGGCCCCGGGCTGGCAGCTTGCTGCTGCGTTCCCACCCCGGGCCCCCCGGATGTTAGGAGGAAAGATTAGCTCTCCCTGCATCTCGTGCCAGGGCTGTGTGGTGGATTAGGTTGGCAGACAGACCCGAATAGCTTCATCTTTGGGAGCAGGAAGATTTTTCAAGGTCACTCTGCAGCACACATATGGCTCCGAGTTGCTCTGGGAAGCCGGCTGCCAGGTCCACTCAGACCCTGGGGTTCTGACTTATAAGAGTGATTCCTAAACTTTGCTAGTATTGGCATTGCTTTTTATGTCAAACATGTTGCAGAACACAGCTCTTGCCAATTTCCCCACAACAAAATGTTAAGGTATTATTAATCCTTTTAATACTTATTTTGCAGGGAAATGCATAATGACAAACAGCTATTATAAATTCAGTAATGATCTTATACAGATACATATTTTACTTATGACAATATGAAATTCACTTGAAAATAAAATAAGTGTGGGTGTTTTTGCAAAGCACTGTTTTTTTGTTTGTTGCTTTTGTTTTTTAGGTGAGGGTTGACACTTAATGCGCAAACTTGAAACTGCTTTGCAGCCACTTTATATCCTTCAAGGGCCCTTGGCTTGCAGGTTATAAGCCTTTGGTTTATATAGGCAAATAAAAGTTGGGGTGACCAAACCTGGGAGAATTCTCAGAAATAGACCTAACACTTTCTGGGATATTTGGACCATTTGGCTGAATTTCTAATTCCAGGAGTGCACCATTTGTTTCTTTAAGAGAAGCGTGGAAACTGTGGAATCCACACAGGACCATTTGGGAAAACACCTTGAGCCCTCAGGAACACCTCTTCCGTAGGTTTCTTCTGCCTCTCATGTATCTTGGATTTCTCTGGAGTGTCTTTTTTTTTTTTTTCCCCCCACTGGGGATATCAAAGCATTTTGTTAAAAGCAACAACCAGAAGGATTACAAAAGCCACGCAAAAGAGGACCATGATGGACCTACAGTGTCTCGGAGAGGCTCTGAATTATTACTTGAAATTGAATTTTTCTTTCTCTGCACTGTCAAGGTCTAGAAGGCCAACCAACAAGGCTAAGGAGGATCCAGGGCTCAGAGAAATTATTGAAAAGAGAACAGACTGTTGTAGAGACCAAATGTAGCTTGATGTCATCATGGGGCTCCTGCTATGTCAGTATCTTCACAGAGACACAGTAACAAGGCATATGAAAAATGTGCATATCACTGCTACTGTTGTTTTCTGCACAACAGTTGTGAAGGGTAGTTATCTTTATTCCAGTTGTTGGGAATAAAGCTCTGTGCAGCGTGACTTGCTCAAGGCCACAAAACTGCGAAATGGCAAAGCTGGAGTCAAGTGCAGGTTTGACTCCGGAGGAGAAGCTCAGGCTGTGGCTGAGTGTGTCTGTTCTGCTGGCGGCTCACTTGCTCTGAAGCATCATTTGAAAAGCAACTTGCTGCACAGCCACGAGGCCGGTCACTGCCGTTGCTCACGGTAGATGGCTGGCTGCTCCATGGGCGCTGGGGTGTGAACCACTGGAGGTTCGGCTCCCCAGGAAAAGAGGTGATGGAGAGTTTTCCCTTACGGAGAGATTTCCCAGACGTGGCACCATGGGGTAGAATCAGAGATGCTAGTTTTGGCTTTAAACGAAAAATCTGTGAACCCAGAGCCAAGTTTTAGTCCCAGATATACCAGTGTTTGACTTTTCACAAGGTGTTCAGCTCCTACAAACCTCAGTTCTCCTTTCTGTAAATTGGTGGTTCATTCCGTCACCAGAAAATTGTCTGAGTCTCAACCTTAGACTAGTTCAGTGGTGGGTGGCTGTTCTCTACCCTTTCGGAACTCAATCCAGTGACAGATGAATTAAAAAGGGAATAATAATTCACCAAAACAAGTGGAATAATATGGACTGAAAACTTTTTTGGATGCCTAGTGGAATCAAGGAAGGCTTCACAGAAGAGGTGACATTTGAATCAAGTTTTGAAGACCTACAAATTGACCAGATGGGGAGTTCAATTCAGTTTAGTTGGTGTGTGTGTGTGTGTGTGTGCGTGTTTGTATGTGTGTGTATGTTTCTATTATGTACCAGTTACTGTGCTAGCTTTTGGGTGCAACTGTGAATAAGACAAATATCCTATCTCTAAGATGTTTAGTCTGATTAGAGAGTGAAGTCACTACAACGTGAAACATTAAAAACTACACTGAGCTTACACAGGAGCACCTCCAACACATCTGGGGCAGGAGGAGAATTTCAAGCAGAGGGAATGGCTGTGTCAAGGTGATAGATGCAGAGAGGGCACCAGTGCTGTGATGCTGGGTGAAAAAGTAGACGGTAAGCCTGAAGAACCACCTAAGGGGTCGCCAGTAAAGGGTCACGCACGCTTAGTTAAGTTAGAATTTTACCCTGATGTGATGGAGAACTTTAATCAGGGAAACAGACCAAATGAGAGCTTTTGGTGGGGAGGAGGAACTATTTCCTTTGAAACTGGAAATAATAGCCCAGGGGAGAGAGTATGCGTAGTAGGACATCCATACAGGAAGTTCTTGCAATGGGGGCAGCAGGTGGATTGGCAGAGTGAGAAGAACTGACGCAGGATATGGTTCTGTTAGAAGTCGCGGTTTACAGATTGATGAGGTTTGGGGATAAAAGAAGGACTCAGGGGAAAGGCAGAATGGGTCCTAGTTTTCCAAAGAAGAGAAGGTCTGATGGAGAACTCCTGAGTTCACAGGTGGACATATTCAGTGAGGTGTCTATTATGCAGGTGGAGGTGTCCACTTGGTCAGGTGGGGATCCATGACCAGATCTCAAGAGAAAGGTTGGAGCTGGAGGTTTGGATTTGGTAATCACAAAGATGTGGGTGCACCTGTAGTGATGGGAAGGATGAGAACGGAGGACCAAAGATATGAGGGAATGGAACATCTGGGGGTTACAGTGGAGTGGATTAGC
Source organism: Physeter macrocephalus (assembly GCF_002837175.3). Classification (NCBI taxonomy): domain Eukaryota; kingdom Metazoa; phylum Chordata; class Mammalia; order Artiodactyla; family Physeteridae; genus Physeter; species Physeter macrocephalus. Next base: position 6,830,379 of record NC_041229.1, on the reverse strand, counting down.
TGTTGCGGAGACTGAAGGGGAAGACCAGAGAGCTCTAAGGAAGATCAAGAATGAGTAAGATCCTGGAGGTTGACATAGGACGGGCAGTGAGTGACAGAACGGGATGGAGATGGACGATGAGTCGTTGGGTTGGTAGTTAGGGGACTGCTGGTGGACTCACAAAGAACTAGCAACTCCCCTATACACGTTATGAGGCTGCTCTGTCAGCTGATGAACCAACACGTGTGACAACAGTAGACTGTGAAATGCTGGACAAACATCAAGTATGTGCTCCCTGCCTGCATCTCTTCTCCTTTCCTTTCTCCACCCATCACACACTCCCAAACACGATTTTCAGCTGCCAACCCCTTCTAGAAAACGAAGCCACCTGTTTTGCCTACCCACCCCCCTCCATGCTGCTGATCTTCATTTCTTTGTGCTGTTCCCTTTGCTAAGAAAGCCTTGCCAACATCATCTGGTGTCTTATTAGCTCCTGCGGATCCTTTGAGACTCATTTTGAACACCTCCTCCAGGAAGCCTTCCCTGATTTTCAGCAATACAAACCACTCCCTAGCTCCCTCCCGCCACGTACCCAAGGCTGGGTAAAATGCTCCTCCTCTGGTCTTCCTGACAACCTGTGCATCTCGGTATCATCACATGTTCTCGTTCACCAGCCACTGTCTGTACAGCATGTTCATTTAACATCCATCATCTGTGCTCTCTTTACGAGCAGGAGCTATGTCCTATTGCTCTTAGAATCCCCACATTCTAGCTCAATGCCTGACACTTAACAGATCCTCCGTGAAGAGTCGTTGAACATGAATGAACAAATAAGATGCGGACACCCAGGTGTTGTTTCCCTTTTCTAGCAACCAGAGCACTCAACGTCTGAAGAACAGCTTTCGACCACTCACCTAAGAAGCAAAGCATTTGGTGGGGAGCTCTGACCAGACTGGCCGCCCACACTAATTAAAACGTTCAGCCCACGTGAATACAAATCCAGATACAGCGTGCCAGGGAAGATAACTCCTGATCCCAACTCATCCCCAGAGCTGCTCCTGAGCCCAGCTGTTTAGAAGCAATCTGCAGCATGGCCACTTGATAAAATTATTTCTGTTTGGTAAGTGTGGGTGGGCATGCGGGCATGTGGAACCAGGGCAGTCAAGGGGCAGGAGCTGATGGGAAGTCAAACTGTGGAGGCTTCAGGAATGAAAGCACAGTGGAAAAAATCCCTAGGGATCTCATCAAGTTTGGGGTTAGAAAGCATGAAAAAGGGAAGTCATATCTGACTGTTACACTTTCCTTAGACTCCCTGACTTTGAAGTTCAATGCAGCATCAAGCCACAGACACAAATTCGTAGACACAAACCTTAGACAAATGATCTCAGCAGCCATTAGCCTTCCAGTGCGGGTACATATCTCCTTCTGGTCACCAGGTTCAACGTAGAGCCAGCCTAGAAGTCTGTCTGGCACAGAGAGCTGTCTCCTGAGAATCTGAAATGCTGTTCCGAAGGAACAGGGTGATTGAGAGCTGGAGAGAGAGATTTGGGTCCTCACCCCATCTCTAAGGCAAAGTGGCCACGTGATCCCCTGCAAATCGCTTGGCTTCTCCCAGGCTTTGTCCTCTCATCCTTAAAACGAGGGATTTTGGACTAACATCTCTAGAGATCCTTCTTATACCGTGACTATGAAATGGGATTCTCCTGATTCTGCAGATGAGAGTTCTGCTAAGTCCAAGTTCATCCAGAGAGGGTGAGTCAGACCCTGGCACATCTACAGGTACACCATCTCCCAGGCTACGGGTTTAGACCACCCTCTTCTCTTTAGACTCAGCCTGGGTTGGTTATGTCCATACGCTCCCTCCCACCCACCACGTGTTGTTTACTTGGCTGAAACTCTGTTATCGTCCTTCTCCTGGCCTTTGAAGGATCCCTTCTTTCTTGGTCTGTCTTTTCGCCATGCTCCTGGGCAGTTGTGAACAACTAGTTAGGCGATTGCCTGTCCTGTCACAGAATATGTACAGAGAGGAGAAGAAGAAGAATGGAAATCCAGTACATTTATGCCAGTGCAGCTTCATGGAACCCACACAGCTGTCTGCAGTGGCACAAAAACTGGGCCAGGAATCACCATCCAAAGTGCCTCCTGGAAGTGCCTGCGGGGTTTTGCCGTCACAGAGTGAGACCTAGAGGAGCTCTGCACACAGGGCTCTGTCTGTCCTGCTGTCTTCAGGCTGCCTCAGCCAATGGGAACACCTTCCATTCTTTTTAGCTACACAAGGGGTGGCCAGAGTTTTCAGGGGCTGGAAAGACCTGAAATCCCTCCTGCTCCCGGAGAGACAAGGCACTGAATTGGTGACTCTCTAAGCAGGGTTTTCATTTTACGTGTGCTTCTTTCCAGATTCTCAGTTGCTACCCCTCTAACCTCAGCCTTCATCATCTGTGTTCAAGGGAGTCAGCAGGGTACCAGCACATAATGGGATTCCATGGGTTTTATTCAATAGCTTTAATTCATTTAACAACTATTTATTAAATCCCTACTATATGCCAGCCCTTCTGCTAGATGCCAGGAATACAAAAAAGAATAAGTCATAAACTCTCGCACTCAAGATTCTGAATCTAGTAAGAGAGAGAGTCAAGCAAAGATGGAATTTATAATCGGAGGTATGGAGTAGCCGGTTGCTTTTGGAGCAAAGGAAGATATTGCCCACCTGTTCTTGGGGAAATAGAGTAGGTTTTTTTAAATTGAAGTATAGATGATTTACAATGTTGTGTTAATTTCAGGTGTATGGCAAAGTGATTCAGAATCATACGTTCTGAATATATATATCATTTTTTCAATCATTTTCCATTATAGGTTATCACAAGACATTCCATATAGTTCCCTTTGCTCTACAGTCAGTCCTTGTTGTGTGTCTGTTTTATAGGATGGGAGTGTATCTGTTAATCTCATACTCCTAATTTATCCCTTCCCCTTCCCCACCCTTCCCGTTTGGTAACCATAAGTTTGTTTTCTATGTCTGTGAGTCTGTTTCTGTTTTGTAAGTAAGTTCATTTGTACTCTTTTTCAGATTCCACATATAAATGCTGTCAAGTAATATTTGTCTTTCTCTCTCTGACTTACTTCACTTAGTATGATCATCTCTAGGTCCATCCGTGTGGCTGCAAATGGCATTATTTTATTCTATTTTATGGCTGAGTAATATTCCATTACATATATATATATATAATATATATAATATATATATATTATATTATATTATATATTATATTATATTCCATGTCTTGGATCTTGTAAATAGTGCTGCAGTGAACATTGGGTGCATGTATCCTTTCGGATCATGTTTTTCTCCAGATATATGCCCAGGAGTGGGATTGCTAGATCATTTGGTAAGTCTATTTTTAGTTTTTTAAGGAACTTCCATACTGTTTTCCATAGTGACCGCACCAATTTACATTCCCACCAACAGTGTAGGAGGGTTGCGTTTTCTCCACACCTTCTCCAGCACTTATTATCTGTAGACTTTTTGATGGTAGCCATTCTGACTTGTGTGAAGTGATAACTCATTGTAGTTTTGATTTGCATTTCTCTAATAATTAGACACATCTTTTCATGTGTCGCTTGGCCATCTGTATGTCTTCTTTGGAGAAATATCTATTTAGGTCTTCTGCAGGGCACGTTTCTTATCAGAGGAATTTTAAAATATGGCAAGCTGTGAATGCACCTGGAGGGAGGAGAGGGTGACTTCCGCACAACATGCACAGGTGTAAAATGACCGTGCTTACGTACTGGCAAGAAGCTCCTCGTGGCTGCAGCGTGGGCTGTGAGGTGTGCAGAGGTAGGAGGTGAGGTAGGTGAAGCTTTGGCAGACCACCTCTACCCCGCGGTTTACTCTGGAAGGTGACAGCGGGAAGGGAAAAGATCAGATTACTGAGATTATATATCAGCATTGTGCTGGGCCCTCCACACACGTTGCCTCACCTCGCCTGACCCTCTCTGGTCCTTCCCCACCACACATAGGTCATCTAGGACAGATTGCTAAACCAGAACCAGGCTTTTAGACATCGTAGAAAAGTGGGCATAATATTATCTCCCTCTCACGGCTGGTAAGAAGGTTAAACACAGAAACAGGAGAGACTTCTGTTTCTGTCAGGGTGGGAGTCCATGGGCTGGTAAATAGGGCTGAGTGAATGTGTAGCTTCTCACCAACCAACTACTCTCCTTGGAGGTACGTTTGGTGAGAGCTGAGAAAGAGACAAGCTGAGGAGAGAAAAACTACTCTTTCCTCAACACTCAGAAATCACAGTATGGAAGGTACTGATGCTGTGGGTGCAGTGAGAGAGATGACGTAGAGGACCGAGGGCAGAGATGGGTGTGGTACCCGGACTCAGGCCCTCCCTCCCCAGGGCGGGAGGGGGGGTGGGGCGTGTGTGCTGGAGATGGGAGGAGTGGTCCAGGGAGGAAGGAGGGCAGCTAACAGGTTCGCTGAGTATTGTTTCGGTCATAATATCAGTTACTTTCAAATTTCACATCAAAACCTCAACAGAAAACAATAATAATCTCATTACCATTTCCCGAGCTTCAACAAGACCCAAGATGCTACGCTCAATCAAATTTAACTAGGTGACCTACTTATTTTCTCTATATCATTTAATTTCATCTTCACAAAAGCAGTATGAGGTAGGTATTATTGATCCCCATTTTATAGAAGGGGACATCAAGCCCTAAAGGGATTCAATATACGGCTTAAGGTCATTCAGCTCCAAAGTTAGAAAGTAAGGATTCAGGCCGCACAAATCGGTGTGTCTGGGAGGGGAAACCCGAGTGAAGGACTTACTCCAAGAATGTGCCAGAGGTCTCCGTCTTACCGCTTCAAGGGGAGACTCTGGCATGTGAATTCTCCCTGCTTCCAGTGGAGGAGGGGGAAACGGTCTGTAATCCAGACCTGGAATAGCAGAACAGCTCTGCGGAGAGGAGATAACTGTAAACAGCCACAGGGTGAAGTAACTCAGCAAAAACATAATGAAACCTCTTCTCCGAGGCTACAGTGGGAAGCCCTGCTCTGCTAACCTCTCTGATGAGTGCTTGCTGATAACTATGTATTACCGCTCAGAATCACAGGCAGTAATTACTAGACAGGAATTTAGTCTGAAAGGTGAGATGAGAGAGATTGGAGCTGACATACTTTGGTTCTCTCTCCCATGGTTAATGTCATGGACAGAATATGGTGCATCCCTTAGGACCTAAAGGATGTGATGCATTTTGGAATTCTAGGTGTCCTGTGTCCTGATGGGTGAAAAGTCTCAAACAACTCCATCCGGTACCAACACTGACATATTCCAAATGCTTTTACAAAACCACCAAAGCCGGCTATTAGACAAATTCCACTTAATTTCTCTGCTGCCTCATTAGAACAGAGCCGTTTTGAGGGTCCCAGTCCTAGATCTTCAACTCACCCTGTCCCAGCCCCATGAGAAGACCCTAACCCCACCTTGGATACCTGGTGGGTATGTTTCATTTTAATTTTTGTTTCCATTTTTTTAAGTTGAAGCATGGTTAATTTACAGTGTTGTGTTCATTTCTGCTGTACGGTTTCATTTCTTGATTTGGCTCTTTTTGCCTGAACCTCGTTGTGTTTTGTTTCGTGGCTGTTGCTATTTTGGGTTTGTGAAGTCATTCCTTAAGGGAGGAAGTGTGGTCAGACACGAGAGCCCGCCTTCAGGAGCTCTAGCGGCTCTTCTGGCGCACGAGACACACACAGCTTACCCAGTCCCCCCACTTTGCTTTCCAGGAGGCGACTGAGCCGGTTTGCAGGGGGAGATATGACAGGGTAGGGTGAGGCCTTTGTGCTGGGCTGTGGGCCCATTTGGCAGACTTTCTGAATAGGGCACATCAGCACCTCTCAAGCCCCCTGCCCTGGTGTCAGGGAGGTACTCTGAGGCATGAGGCACAAAGCCTGGGGGACAAGGCACTCCGCTTCTGAACATCTCTGCTGCTATAGCACAGCCAGAGTGGGCTCGTGAAGCTCTAGAACCTCTGCCTGGGCAGGGATTGGTCTCCCTGACCCTAAAGACTGCTCAGCTACCGTCCCCCAATAGCACATCCGTTCTGACCGCACGCCCCAGACACACAAGCAAGGCATCCGGCGAGCCCAAGCCGGCCCACCTCCCTCTCATCCTTCCTGCTCCTGCTATAATTGGGAAAATGCTTTCCTGTCTTAAAAATGCATGGGCACAGAAGATGAATGGGGACTGAGGGCTAAATCCACCATTCCTATTCTGTACGACCCTGTTGTTTATTTTCCAGGGAAACTAAATAATGGATCTAAAATGTTTGCTGCTATTTTAAGAAGCTGCTGATACATCATAGAAATCTTGGAAACATTCTTTTTAGATTCATGATTCTACTTCAAATACAGCCATTTTCTCCCCTCCTTCCCCTCCCTTATTTTTTTTACAAGATCTTTGCAAGGGAAAAGGCTCCTGTGTAGCTAAGAGTTTCAGCAGTGTTTTCTTTTATCCTTAACTGTAGTCACCAGGTTTGGGCTTGGGCCCTGTCGATAATGTCAGGGCGTGAACTTCACAGCTGCCAGTCCCATCCCTAATTCTGGGGCTTGGGTGCTCCACCAGCACCTGTTTCTTTCCTTAATACCCTTGACATGTGAGCCCTGAGAAAAGGAGAGACTTAGCCGTAGACATATAGGAATTGATGACAGAGTTAAAATTCTTATCGTTTGATTTGACTCTTATGATTCTTGATTCTTATCACTTTGGGTTTAACTATTAGACCATGAAACCAAGGATGGAGGCTCCAAAGGAAAAAAATATTGAACTCATTAAAGGTCCATTACATAATTGTTTACATAGCTTTGGTGTTTGTAGGGAACTAATTATTTATTCCAACCCCATCTTACTACTGGTAAAGAAACTGAGATTAGAAAAGTGTCTGTCTAGCTCAAGGTCATCTGCGCAGGTGGTGACAGGATGAAGCCTGGGGCTCAGCTATCTCAGCGTGGTGCTCTGGACTCCCCTCTGCCTGGACTCACGATTTCCACAGGCAACGGAGAGTCAATGGGCATATTTGGTTATCTGGGTTGTGCATCTGTTAGGCAATGGCTACGCAGACAATCCCTTGATGTGCACTGGGTGGGCTATAGGATCTACTGACCACAGCGATTAGAAGACATGGCCCCCGCTTCCTGGTGCCCAGAAGGTGAGAGGCCTCGCACCTCACTGTTGCTCCCCGCCTCTACTCTCTAAAGCGGGGATTCTGAACCAGGAGCTTCCACGTAGCCACCAGAGGACATTTAAAAAAATGCACCCCCAACAACTGAATAAGAATTTCTGTGGGGAAGACTGAGGCATGTGCATTTTGTACACCATCCACAGGGGGATTTGAGGAAGCCAGTTTTCCAGAGTCCCAGCTCTACCACAGTCTGATGATTGACCAGGATGGTCAGAAAAAGGAATGAAGTCTGGCTGGTGAGAGGGAGGTGGAGAGAGTGAGTTTCTATGGTTGTCTGGAAGAAATCTCCAGGACAGAAGAGGACCTCATATTACTCTCTTTCCTAATCGGACCTGGGAGATATCCTGCTTGACATCTGCCTGTAGGGATGTGAGACCAGGACGTCTACTATATGAAAAATCATCCATTCCAGCTGGTCCCGTCTCTTGGCCCTCAGGGCTTCCAGGAAAAATAACAGGGGAAGGCCAGTCACATGATGCTTGGATCTCTTCCCCAAGCATGAACCGTAAGGCTGTGATTCATGTCAAAAGGTGAATGCATCCCAAAGCATCCTACTTGATTCTCTACTTTGTGTTCCAGACCTAACATTGGAAGATAAATCTGAGCTGGAGGCAGCCCGTGGCTCTCATGCAGAGACGGTCAGCATGAGTCAAAGGCTATTTGCAGTTTCTAACCTCTAGGATAAAAGGCTCTCCCATGGAGAAAGGTGAAATTCCATCTAATTTGCTCCTGATCTGGGCCACAGGCCAGCAGTCTGCTGTTATGAGACTCTAGTCCAGCTTCTGAACAACTAGAACAGGGCAAGCTTCTCTCCTGAAAGCCTAATCATGCTGTGGTTAGGCTCCCACCTGCAGAAACGCAGGGGAGAGGATGCCAGAGGGGACAGAGGAGACAGGCGCTTGTCTACTGCGGTGCATTCTCAGCCGGCGTCCTTTCCAGCCATCCTGTCTGTCGGTGCCTGGATTGGGGCTGGCAGCAGAAGTGGGGGAGGGCAGGGAGGAAGAAGGGCCACCGCAGTAGAAGGAAGCTATGGAAGCATCTGGAAACAGAGATTGTTTCCAGCTGTGAATCAGCAGTTTTTCCTCGGTCTCGGTGAGGGAGGGCCTCTGGCTCCACTAGAAATAGAAAGCAGGCTCCAGAGCAGGCCAGGTATCTTTGGAGGGATCTGGAATGTCCGAGCTAGGGTTTCCCCTGGAGGAAATAACAATAAGAATACAACCACAGTCTCATTTCAGGGCCAGATATTTTCCTATGGAATAAAAGTAGGTGGGCTATGGGTTGTATCTGGCTGCCAGAAACACATGGATCGGTTTGTTTTAAATTGAACTGACAATGCTTTATATGGGATGTTCACTTGCCAGCGTGCCTTGGTCCCTGGTTTCCTATTCTACTACACCCAGCTGAGTTTAGCTTTTATATTATTGCCCTTAATATCCTGGGCCTCAGTGCCATTTGAGTTTTCTCACTCTGCTGCATTCGTGAACCCACACGATGACTGTTGGGGAGGCATTGTTAGTATTCCTTCTTTTACAGGTGAAGAAGCTGAGGCTATGACAGAATATGCTGATTTGGCTGAGGTTCCGTAGACGTCAGTGTCAGACGCAGGGCTCAGACCTCGGACTATAGCAGGTGGAAAAGCCTTTTCTTTCCACCCACACGTAATAAAATCTCTGGGATACCATTGCCCTCCCCCCCACAATGTCCCACTGTCTTTCCCCTGACCCCCTTCACACACACACACACACACACACACACACACACACACAGGCCGTGTCGGCACCCTTGGACCTGGAGATACAGTAGTACATTGTTCTCCCTTCTCCTTAGGCCTAAAGATGATTCAGAAACTAAGGGGGGATATTTGCATCTCTCTGATAACTAGTGATGTTGAGCATCTTTTCAAACACCTGTTGACCATTTTTGTGCTGTCTTTGGAGAAATGTCCATTCAATTCCTTTGCCCATTTTTAAATTAGGTTTTTTTGCTTTTTGGGTTTTTTTGCTATTGAGTTGTAGGAATTCCTCCAAACTCAAGAAACAGAGTGGAATGGTGGTTGGTAGGGGTTGGTGGGGAGAGAAGAGGGTTGCTGTTGAATGGGTGTAAAGTTTTAGTCACGGGAGATGAATAAATTCCAGAGATCCACCGTGCAGCATTTGCCTGAAGTTAACAATGAAATATGTCCTCAAAAATGTGTTAAGAGGGAGACCACAAGTTAAGTGTTCTTGCCATAATAATAAAAAGTAAAAATTGTAAAGAAGAGGATAAGAAGAAAGTAAGGGGGGAGGAGATGGGCGCAATAGGAGGATGATGGAATTTACACTGCGTTTGTTTCTCAGGATCCTCAGACAGGAAACGAAAACCTAGAACTGTTTGAACTGGAATCTCTATATATTTCACCCTTCTCCATCTTGTTGTCAAAGATTGAACAAGTCCTGATGTTGAAGAAAATGTGTCCTGAAAGAAATGAGCTGCAAGTGCAGGAAGTTTAACTGGAGAGCTGGATTTGCATAGAACTCTAGGCGATCTCGGTACGAAGACGCACACGTTCTGGGGACGTTGTTAACGGTTTCAAGATCATCCTCAGTTTCAAAATCTGCAGGCATCTCCTCTTACGTGTTCACGTCACTGGGACCTGTGACCACCCGAGTAGGTAACCCGCCAGCAGGTAACAATGCGGTCCTGGCTGATGGAAATTGTGGCTTCACCCTCTACTGTGCAAAAATCTGCTGGGCTCAAATTAGTTTCTGCACAAGTATAAACAGTGAGCCTGTCATCCTGACCCTTCAGGCTAATGGAAGGGCTAAAAGGTCTAAAACTTCCTTATCACCCCTGCAAAGTGTTTTCTGTGATGATAAAAGAAAGTGTGTTTACTTCCCTTTGAGAATCATTCTTTTCCCATATTGAAGGCCAGGGGTCATTTGCAGGGTGGCAGTGAAGCACGGGAAGGTTGAATGGCCACCAGGAAGAGGCCTGCCAGGCTACTGGGACAAGGCTTCATGTGCACTGGGTCAGATCCAGAACAGGGTGTCACCCTCTCTTGTTGTCTGTATGGATGGATTCCTTCTGAGGGGCTTATGCACAGTGACATTAGATACAATATCATTTCACAGCCAAGTCCCAGGCTCAACACAGATTTTCTGTTCATCTCATCGGCAAATTACACACCCACACCACCCCTGGTTTTCTCTTGTCCAGACTTGGATGTTGGACCACCCCCGCCCACCTCCTTGTTTGGCGATTCTGGCAGGTGAGAGTGAAAGCAGCAAGGGGCCCCTCAAATACCTGAGGCGGCAATAGGCTGGCTTCCCAGGAGTTCCAGCATCTTCCTGCCTGACCCAAGCCTGGCTGATGACTCCTTCTGGGAACTGACTGAACCCAGCAGAGGGGCTCAACCAGGGTGTGGACTGCAAAGCAGGAGGAAATAGCATTGGGAACAGTGACTGAAAAATGGCCACACGAAAGAATTGCATTTTCTTGATAGGATGAGAGAGTAAAGACCAGGAACCAGAAAGAGGTTGGTGCCAAGGAGCGGATTTGGAAGATAAGTCTGGCCAAGAATAAAATTGGGTGTCCATTTGAGAACCAGGAAAAATAAGTTCTGATGAGACAGAATGGTGATTGGGAGGGAGATAATGGAGGAAGGGGCATTTTTAGAGCCTAGACCGAGATCTGATGGCTGCATGATTCAACGTAGCTCCCACTGGTGAGACGTGGCTGCCATCTCTTCTCTCCCCACACCCGCTTCCTCGGCTCCAGCCATACTGAAGGCCTTTCTGCCTTACAGCCCATCACGCCCACCCCTGTCAGCTCTTCACATCCTCTCTTCTCTCCTCCTAGAACATTCTAACCCCAACCTCATGATTTGGCTACTCATCATCTTCATTTCAGTCACTGGCCTAACTGTCACTTCCTTTAGAAGCTTCCCTGACCACTGTTCCCTCCTCAGTTTTAGTTAGACACGTCCTTCGTGTGCCCTCCTGACTCCTATACCTTTTCCGTCCTAGCACTTGTCAGATCTCTTTCTTTTTTAAATTTATTTTATTGAAGCATAGTTGATTTATAATGTAGTATTGATTTCTGCTGTACAGCAAAGGGATTCAGTTATACATCTATATACGTTCTTTTTCATGTTCTTTTCCATTATGGTTTATCACAGGATATTGAACAGTTTGTCAGGTCTCTTTACAATTGTTTCTTCAGGGTTATTCTCCCCCAGTAGACTGTAAGGGCCAAGAAAGCAAGGGGCCATGTCTGTATTGATTCTGGCCCCTCCAGTACCTAGACAAGTACTGACCATCAGTAAACTGCAAATACATTTTTATTTATTCTTATGAGGCGCTTTCTTTCCCCTGCCCTAAAGAGGGTGCCAAACATGGTTTCAGACAAGAACGATCAAGTTTATCACTATACATGATCCCTCTATTGTCCAAAGGAGTTAGTCTTGTCTCCTCAACAGACCATGAGACCCTTGAGGACAGGAACTGTGTGTTCTGTTCATCTTTCCCTCTCCCTCCATAGGCTAGTTCCTTCCACAAAGTCCAGCAGAGTGCTGGGCCTACAGTAGCTGCTCAATAAAAAAGTGTTATTTGATTGCAATGCTTAGCTATCAGAGAGAAGGTATTATCTCTGCTTTAAGGGATAAAACAATTCGCTTCAAACTCGTCTGAGGGTTTGGAATCAGACAAAAGTCCTTTCTAAAATGGGAAAATAAGACTTTAATAAGTCCTATTAAAAAAGAAAAGAGGGTCTCACCCTCTTTCTTTCCCTACAGAAGATGAAGCAGGCGTTTCATTCAGCTGGAGATGCCGTCTGTGGCAAATAACCCTTGGGATTTGAGAGGGATTATTTGGCCACTGGAGGGCTCTTACATTTTTCCACGTAATGCAAGTGACACCTATTCAGAATGACTAAATAATTAATGCCACCTTGTACCAAGTGTGGTCCCCAGTTCCTATCACAGTTTTTTGAAAATGCAGAATTTCAGGAAGACCAGACTTCATTTACTGTGTGTTTTGCTTCTTCAACAAAAACATGAGATGAATAATTTCCCCACATCATGGCGTTACATTTCCCCATAAATAGGGCATCTGTTAACACAGATTATTATGTATGCAATGCTAAAGTGATTAGGCTCAAACACTCACGCAAAAAGCTAACTTTTTAAAACGAATGACTCATAAAAAAATGAGAATGAGAATCCAGAGAGAAAAAATATTAAGGGAAAAGCCTGAAAGGGTGAGAAGTTAGGAGTAAGCTTGGCATTTTGGAGTCAGAGGATGAATACAAATTTCTCAACAATATATCGTGGGCCTACTATGGGTCAAGCACCACCCTAGCTCCTAGGCCTACAGATAACAGCTAATAATAGTAACAGTAGCAGCCTACCCCACTAAGGGTCAGGATTTTGTCTTGTTTACAACTAATCCTAGAACCCTAGATCAGGATCCTGACCTGCAGTAGTTATGCAATAATATTAACTATACAGGGAATGTTTAATGAACACCTCATATATGCCTTAGACTATTTTAAGAACTTTACATATGTTACAGTTTTTAATCCTCACAATAATATAAGGCCGGTAGTAGTACTCTCCCTATTTTACAGATGAGGAAACTGAAGCCAAACAGGATAAAGTTGCCTGAGATCACTAGAGATGGAAGGAAAATCCAAATCTGTCTGACATCAAGTCTGATACAAAAATGTACTCCCAATCATTAAGCTCTATAAAGATGATATTCCTGCAATCTGGCTGTTCACACCTAGTGACAGAAATAAATGTGCCAGCAAGTAGTCAAAATAAAAGTAATAACATCGGAGAAAGACACTTCTGTTGTATGACTTATCTGCCTAGAGATCTCTGGAAAAGCCTCACGTAGGAGTGAAAATTTGATCTGGTTCCTAAAGATGATGTGAAGTAAAGCCACAGCCGATCTCCAAAAGACGTGTCGCGTAGGTGCGACGTAGGCCTTTGTTGTCATGGGACGATTTGTTACTAGACAACAACCTATCTTATTCTTACTGCTGAACTGTGATAGGAAGGCTTCTTTCAAAGCATAATAAAGAGCAATTATTTATACTTTTAACTTTTTTGAAGTATAATATACACATCGCATAGTGCATATAACAAGGTGTACAGCTAAATGAATCTTCATTAACTGAACACAGAACAAGCAACGGAATTGTACCTGCATCCCCGTAACCTCTCTAATGCCTGATATTAATGTCTTAGGGCTGCTGTAACAGATTACCAAAACCTGGCCGGCTTGAAACAACAGTAATTTATTCCCTCATGGTTCTGGAGGCTGAAGTCAAGGTATCAGCATGGTTAGTTTCTTCTGAGGCTCCAAGGGGGAATCCGCTCCATGCCTCTCCCCTGGCTTCTGGTGCTGGTAAGCAGTCCCTGGCATTGCTTGGTGTATAGATGCATCTCTCCAACCTCTGCTCCGCCTTCACGTGGCCTTCTCTGCTGTGTGTCTCAAATCCCCCTCTCCTTTCTGAGGGCACCAGCCATTGGATTTACGGCCACCCTAATCCAGGATGATCTCATCTTGAGATCCTCAACTAGGTTACATCTCCAGAGACCCCATTTCCAAATAAGCTCGAATTCACAAGTGTCAGGGGTAAGGACGTGGACATGCTTTTCTGGGAGGCACAGTTTAACCCACTTCAGTCCCCTTTTAGTCACACCTTCCCCAAGGGCAACACTGTCAACACTGTCCTGGTTCTTAATAGCTTTACCTTTTTTTGTTTGTTTCTTACTTTACATAAAAGGAATCATAGAATTTGTACTATTTGTACTTGGCTTCTTTTTCTCAAAATTATACTTGTGAGATTCATTCATATTATTGCATACAGCTCTAGAAAATGTATTATCATTGCTGTATAGTATTTCCTCGTGTGAATATAACATAGTTTATCCATTACCCCGTTACAGGTATTTAGGTAGTTTTCTTTGGTGCCATTCCAAATAACACTGCTCTGACATCTTTGTACATTTTTTTAGGTGAGCTTACATATGGATTTATGTTGGGCATATACTCAGGAGAGAAATTGCTAGGTCACAGGTTATGCAATGATCAGCTTTAGTAGAACTGCCAAACAGTTTCCCAGTGATAAAAGGGATGCAGAGGGGATGGAGGAGAGAACCATGAGTGGTGACTACAGACCCTGGCAGTTCCTGAATGTGGTTTGTGGGAGAAAGGGAGTTTGTCAATGATGACGTACTTATTTCCAATATCTCTAGGAGACTGTGTCCAAAGCAGTGGTACTAGGGTGGACTTAACTTGCCATTTTCATGCCTACACTCTGGGTGGGGTGTGTTTGGGTTAAAATGTGTGCTGTCTTGGCTGAATTTGTCATGCGGTTTTGCTCTGGGCCAATGAAAATTTCTTATCACCAACCTGTGCCTCTGTCAGCATTGGACAGAGAGCCCTAAGGCCACCTGGAAAGGTGCCCTCACCTCTGTATTTCTACACATCAGGAAGGAGAGAAAAGTGAATCTAGATTCATTCAACCAACATTGAAGAACTCACTATAAGATCTCAGCCAAGTGTTCTTTTGATCACGAGTGTAAGGGCATTAGGGCGGTCTGGAGAAGGAAGCACTTGATCTGACTAGGGGTGTCAGGGAAGATGGTGGTGGGTAACATTTCTACGGGGTTTTGAAAGATGAGTAGGAGTTCTCAGGAGGAGAAAGAGCTGGGGAATTGAGGCTGGAGAGCAGACTTGGGTTATGGTCAGGGAGGTCGAAGGTCATTCCCAGCAGAGGAAATAGCATATGCGAAGACACCAAGGAATGAAAAATAATAGCCACAAGGTATTGTGCTCTTCCTGCTTACCAAGCCCTGTGCTAAGAATTGGATCTAGGCTTACTCGTTGGATCCTCTCTCCAACCCATCAAAGTGAGTGCACTTATTATTTTCATTTTGCAGGTGAAAAACACTAAAGCTAGAAAGAGGTCAAGCTATTCAACCCAAGGTCACACAGCTGGAGACAGGGGAGGAGTTCTAACCCCAGGGCTCAGGATTTGAATCACTGTGAACTCTCCTACCTCTGAGAAGGAGTTTGGGAATGGTGTGGACACTAACGCAGGCAGCTTACTTCTTGCTCACAATGACGTCATAGCAGGTAAACCCTTCATCCTCAGCCACGAAGCCTGGCAACAGATCGTTTTCCAAAATCCTCTTCCAGTCCATGCCCAGAGAAATAGGAGTGACACATTAAGACTTTGAAAAATGCTGGTGACATTTACCTATGTTGGTTCATGAGAATAAAAATATTCTTTCTTGACCCCCTCGTTTAACCCCTTCTCCTAGGCTCAGCATCCCTTGATTTTGCCTCTGTTCCATTTTTTTTTTCCTCTTTGAAGATGCATCAGGTCTCAAGTTCAGCTTAATCCAACTGCTAGATGTATTATTCATTCCTACGCTTTAATGATGTGATAAGGTTTCTAGAAATAGGAAAAGGCTCATTAAACTGTCATTTGAATATAGATCACACCTAAATTCTAAGGAAGACAAAGTCTGCCAGCCGGGGATGCATTTGCCTTCCCAACACAGCTCTCTGTAAACTTGGAAGTCAGGAAGAAGCCTTTCAAATACAAGATCTTCCAGATTATCATGTATTCGTGATTTATTCTGTAATGAAGTGTAACTCATAAATGAATGAGGATTCAGAGAGACGGCGAATTAATACTGTCCAAATGAAGAAGGAATCGGGTTGTCAGACACGGTGAGATGTGTGTTTTGTCCCTGTCTGTGATCAGTGGTTTGGTCAGGCAGGCTCTATTTGAGGTCCAGGAATATGTAGGGAATTTAATTTGACACACGTGGCTTAGACCACGATGTCATCTCTGGCTGCAGAAATTGATTTGAGAATAGAACTTGCCTGCAGCTTTTCCTCTCTGTTTGCCTTTAGGTTTGAGAAGATGCTAAAAAATGCAAGAGTGCAAGAGAATCCAGTGCCAGATGCTGGTGAAGCTGGGAATTTCTCCCTCTCTCAATCTATAGGGCATCTGAGAATGACGAGTTAGCCTATATTGAAACTTGCTTCGTACCAGACCCTGGTCTAAGCACTCAACACACATTTTCTCATCCGTTTCTCCTCTAACTTTATGAGATAGGTCAGGTTCACCTTTAGATGCAGAGAAGAGAGGCCTCTACCTGGACTCCCTGCTTTAGTGCACCTCTTTTGGCTCTCCTCCAGGTGTGTCCCTCCCCAGAGGGTAAGAAGCTGCTCTGTGAGGGCAAGAGGACATATCTACCAGGCCCCTGGGACCCTGGTTTCCTTCCCTAATATCCCTGAGTTAAACTGAGTTTCCGAGCAGGTCTCGTACCTGGGTCTGTCCCTGCGGCAGGCTGTGTTCACAGTGTGATCCGGGTGCCGAGTCCAGGGCTGGCCTCTGCGTGGCTGATGGACACACAGGGAGTGTTTTGTGTGGGCTGGGTCATCGGCAAAGTTACTTCCATGTGACTTGCAGTGTGGACAGAGCCAGGCGTGGGGCGGGAAGGGGAGGAGAGTGAGCCAGGAGGAGAAGCACGGTTCACGGTCTCCCCTGCAGCATCTCACTTCAGCAAGGACCTCTTTGGAATCTGAGAATTCTGAACTTAGACCTTGTGCTTCCGGGTCATTGTCGGCATGCATTTGTCAAGGTAGGAGGCTAAAACAGGTTTTCTTTAGAGATTTATTAGCTTAGTTTTTACTTTGAATATTTTGACGTATGGTTTAGAAGTTGCCATTTGTACTTTTCCTCTGGACCCTAAAAATGTTAGGGGTGGACTCTATGTAGGGATGTGAATATCCGTATTTTCTGAATGGAAAATGGAGAGTTTAGTCACTTGCTAGTAAGTGCTGAAGTCAGAATTTCGATCCAGGCAGTCTTACTTCAGGGTCTATGCACTCAACAAATATCTGGTTCTTCCTCTTGGGGCGTGGGCACCCTGGGGAAGTGCCAAGTCCACTAATATCCGATGGGATTAGAGCCATTAGACAAACATTGTCAGCCTTCCTCTCCTGCCATGTTTCAGGAGAAGCGGAATGTCCTCTGAGGCCTCCGGTAGGTGAGTAGAGTGTGTTCATGAGAGGGAATGTGGTGAGGGGAGAACCAGAGATACTAGAGGCAGGAAAACCTGTTTAAACCACTTTATCAGTGTCCTTGCCGAAAAACTATAACCTGACTTTAATTAGGAGGAAACAGACAAATCTGGCAAATACAGAATGGAGGACGTGATGGACATATTCCTAAGGTGAACCCCGGATCCTTCTGTTGTGTATTCCCTGTGTAATCACCTGCGTTGGAGGGGCAGGGCCTGTGGATGATGGACAGTCCTTCCCTTGATTATTTACATACAGTTGGCCCTGGGTACCCATGGGTTTCAGATGTGGAACCGGTGGATATGAAAGGCCAACTACACTAGACAATTTTATGTAAGCCCATTTATAGGGTACTTAAGCATTTGTGAATTTGGCGGGTCCTAGAACCAATCCCCCTTGAATACTGAAGGCCCACTGTATATGGCAAAAGTGAAAGAATTTTGCTGATGTAATTGAAGTACCTAATCAGTTGACTTTTAGACAATTACTTGGAAGAAGATTCTGTTCGGTGGACCTTACGCAATCAGTGGGAAAATCTTCAATAAGGGCTTAGCCCTCTCCCTGGGGAGAGAAGCAGTGGCAGACATTCTTCTTTAAGCCTTGAAGAAGGAAACTGCTGTGTGGTAGAGAGGACAAGTGGCAGATGGTGGCCTTTAGGACCTGAGAGCCTCAGACCAACAACTGCAAGGAACTGAAATCTTCTAGCAAACAGTGAGCTAAAAAGAAAAACCTGAGCATCAGATGAGATCTCAGCCCCGGACAACACCTCTATTTCATCCTGGTGAAACTCTGAGCAGAAAACCAAGTAACTAAACCCAGACACTTGACCCATGGAAACTGGAAGGCAGGGAAGGTGTTATTTTAAGCTGCTAAATTTATGGTAATTTGTTTCATGTCAACAAGAAACTAATACAAGGAACATTTTATAAGGCAACAAGTTGGTACCCTTCAAAAAATCATTATCCTAAAAAGCAACAGACATAAAGGTAGGGGGAGGATTCTAGTTTAAGAGCAACTAGAGAGGAAACAAATAACAACAAAGAACAACAATAATAAAGAAACCCCTCTGGGCTGGCAGTGATTTATGAAAGTTCTTTCACACTGAGTTTTGGGAACTCACTTTTTGTTTTCCTTCTTTGTGAATGTCCTTTTCCTTATAGAGATCTCTACTCTGTGTTTTGAGCAGAGGTTAGAACTTATGGCTTTGATCTTCACAGTATCCCATCACAGATGGGGACAGTTACTTGAAACTGATTACACTGTCTATTAGCTATAGATAGGTGACCTCCATCTCCAGCAGCTGCTGGAGGGCTGGGATTTAATGGCAGTGCTGGGGTCATGAGAAGAAATGTAAGTGGCCTGCCCTCATCCTCCCCTCCCACAGCTCTGAAGGTTTGGCAGGTGGGGGTCTGAGCTGCTTTGACACATTTACAGTGACAGCACAATAATTTGGATAAGGACACTATTTTTACAACAAGGAATGTGTGCTCAGGAAGCCCCAGATCAAGTTTGTCTGCAGTCATTTCCCCACTTACAGGACCCTACTCCCCACCTAGCCTGCTGTCTTTTTCGGAGAGGAAAAGGTACCTGAAAATGGAATTTACATTAAGATATGAATGACTTTTTGGTTGTTTTTTTTTTGGCCTTGCCATGTGGTATGTGCAGGGATCTTAGTTCCCCGGCCAGGGATGGAACCCAAGCTCCCTGCAGTGGAAACACGGAGTTTTAACCACTGGACCACCAGGGACATGCACACACTGCTATATTTTAAATGGATAACCAACAAGGACCTACTGTGTAGCACAGGGAAATCTGCTCGATATTATGTAACAACCTAAATGGGAAAAGAAGTTGAAAAAGAAGAGATACTTGTATATGTATAACTGAATCACATTGCTGTACACCTGAAACGAACACAACATTGTTAATCAACTCTACTCTAATATAAAATAAAAAGTTAAAAAAAAAGATATGAATCACTTTTCTATGGACCCAATTGTGTCCCCTGCAAATTCATATACTGAAGCCCTAACCCCCAATGTGATTGTATTTTAGGAGGTAATTAAGGGTCCTGATTGGATAGGCTCTGTGTCCTTATAAGAAGGGGGAGAGAGAGAGAGAGAGAGAGAGAGAGAGAGAAAGAGAGAGGGAGGGAGAGAGCTCCCACTCTCTGCACACATGCACTGAGAAAAGGCCATGTGAGGACAGTGACAAGGCGGCCATCTGCAGCCCACAGAGAGAACTCTCGCCGGACAGTGACCTGCTAGCACCTTGATCCTTGACTTTACAGCCTCCAGAACTGTGAGAAAACAAATTTCTGTTGTTTCAGCCTCCCAAGCTGTGGTATTTTGTTATGGCAGCTTGAGCTGATGGATATAGACCTTGAAATGGGGTTTTTGCACTACAAAAAAAGACTACTGGGTGAGCCCAATGCTTAACCCACATGAAAATCTCTCTCATGGTGAAATTTCAGTCTTTGTGATAACCTGGTATTGGAAGTCTATTTGAATATCTCCAGAGAGTTCTAATTATTTTAGAGGCTGGGTTTATTAGAGGAATTGCACACACAGAGCACCAAAAGAACTGGATGGCAAACACATTAATTGAGATAGAAAAGATTTGTGGATACAAGTATATTTCATTCATTCATTCATTCAATAAGTAGGTATTAATCATCATAAACTAAGGGCATATAGCAAGTATGGCATTTTTCTAGGCAACATGAGCAGGCAAAGAAATACAAAAAGTCCTGTCTTTGAAGGGGTTCCAGACATGCATAAACTCCAGACAATGCACCTGCTGCTTACAAAATGCCTAAAATGAATCTGGCCCTGTGTTAACGTGACCTCTCTTAGATTTGCTCCTTTATATAGCCAGTCAAGGTGTATACAATCACTTTCATTTTATGTGTTCTACTATCCCAGAGAATTTCCAAAACTTCCCCCGTCACACAGACAGAACCAAGGCTTGTTAGCTTTCTAATATGGATAATACATCAATCATGAATAAGGTAGTGTCTGATTAGCCATGCCCCTGAAATAGAGAAATAGGCTATAAAATGTTAGAGGAATTCAGGATTAGATATTGGAGCTAGTAGTCAGGGAAATCTTCATGGAGAAAGTGGCGTTAAACTGAATTTATTTTATAGAGGCAGCGGAAATGTGAGGGAAGAAAAACTAGGTAGTTAAAAAGGGCTAAGCAAGGAGCCAGGGATGGGTATAAGCTAAATGGGGGCAGTGAGACACCCAAACTGGCCACAACAGTAAAGATTCATTTAGTAGAGTAACCAGAGTCTATTTGAAAAAGGAAGTGGTGAGTAGGAGGAATTTGGGGTGGAGACGTTCTGGAGGCCACTGGCCAGCCTGAGAGCTAGTGTCTCATCCAGGCAATAGTGGGTAGGAGCCCACATCAGAGTGGAGAGGGAAGGGCAGTGAGGGGTGAGCCATCACATTATTGCCAGGGGAGGAGGGTGGGTTCTGATCTGCCACCCAGTCATGCTAAGAGGAGGGGAGTGCTTGTAAGGATGAAGATGAAGATGATGATGATGATAAGAGAGAGATGATGCGTAGTCAGCGGCTACCAGGTACCGTGCCCTGTAGGAAGTATTGTTATGGGCAAACTCAAAACAACAGCTCTGTAAGACAGACACTGGCAACACCTCCAGGTGACCGAAGAGAAACAGGTTCCAAGAGGTTAAGTCATTTGTCCAAGTTCCCACCGCCTGCGAGTGGCAGGAACAGGATCTGAGCCCAGATGGTTGAGCAAAGACACAGAGCTGAAAGCATGGAGACGCCCCCAGCTGCGAGACGCCAAACGTGGGAGGGTCTTCGGGCTTTCCCTCTGTATTTGCCTTCGTACCGTCCACACCAGACGGGCTGGCTGTGGTGAATACGCAGAAAATATCCAGGCACTTGACTGATGAAGAGGGTTCTGAAAATGTCTCCATGCTCCCTAAAAAAAGAAGTGCCGGCTCCTCCCGCTGCTTCAGAACTTCTTTATCTTTTAACCATTTTCCCCTTCAAATTTAACTCTGCTGCCTTCTGCACGGAGGATTACCTAAAGGCCAAGTTTGACATTCTTAATCCAGCCATTTCTGAGTTATCTGAGAACAGAAAAGGTACAGGGATAAATGCTTGAAGCATTAACTCTGGAAGTGCCAGAGGGAACCGAGATGGGAGCATTTCCTTCCCTGAGGACCCTGCAGGGCTCAGAGCTGTGGGAGCCGGACATTACTAAACTCTCCTTTTGGGTCTCAGAGTCCTTGCTTGTTTCGGCTGGTTTTTAAAAAACTGCCTGCAGATAAACTACGTGGCCACTGAAACTGCTGGGAAGATATTATTTTTCAAAAAGAGCTTAGCTGGAGGAATTGGGGCAACGTAGGCTGTCAAAGAACATCAGCAAGTGTTTGTTTTGCAGGTTCTTGCCATGAGCCCAGTGAAGTACGGGCCAGGAGGAAGATGCAGAAGAAACAGCCTATGGAAATGATCCAAACCTATAGGAATTGTTATATCAATTCAGGCCTTACTGAGCATTTACAATGCAGCAGACATGGTGCTCTTTGCTAACTGGTCAATCAATAACAGCCAAGACAGACCTTGTCTCCTGCCCTTGTGGAACTCATATTTTACTCTATTTATATGGAATTAAATCATATTTTCTTTCCAATTATATTCTGAATAGCAACAGAAAATAAGAGGGAGACATAGCAGAAATCCATTCTTCGCCTGAATTAAAAGGTGATATGAGATTCTAACACATTATTCATTGCATGATAAGGACAATGGCACACACACACACACACACACACACACACACACACCCGTTATGTCATGCACAAAGGATGTATTCTTTGTTTAGAATTAACTGAAAGAAAAGTTTGTGGTTTTTAGGGTTTTAACAAAGAGAGAAAATATAGGGCAAAATCCTCCCTATTAAGTGTCTTAACAATTGGTTTGAAAAGACTCTTACATGTGAAAAAAAGCAGAGAACAATTCAAGACAATATAGTCAAGTTCTCCTATTACCCAGGCCACTTCCATCAAATTGAAACACAGATTCTGCCTCCTTAAGGGAACAGACTGCTTCTAAGAACTTGGCATTAATTACTAGGATGCTGATGGGTACAAATAGATGTTGCTAGCTACAAATGAGTCTTATCTGTTCAATAAATTAGGTCTTGTCAGGAACACGTTCTATGTCCTGAAAGTCATACAAGTGCATTTCTTCATAATTGGACCACTCTCCTCTTTTATTTCTAAATTCATCTGAATTGCTGGAGTCCACCCAACTAACCAAAAGCCTACTATGTTCAAGACATGACAGTGAACCCCCAGAGAAACCCAGCGAACAAAACTGTCCCAGATGGTGCATGCCCTCATGGAGTTTACGTTCTAGGGAGTGACCCAAGAACAGGTAAATAAACACTTGTATTAAATTATTGCAAGCTGTGAAATCAATCAGAGAGATTGATGAGAATCAATCAGGTGACAATAAGGGAGAGAATTATGGAAGGGTCTACTTTAGACAGAGAAGCCTTCAGGGAAGGATAACAATTAGCAAAGTGGAGAGCAGGGGAGAGCATTTCAGCCATAAGTAAATGAATAAAAAGGCATGGTATTTTCCATGACCCATAAGAAATCCCACTGGCTAGTGCCTATTAGCTAGTGAACAAGGAAAAGTGTGGCCAGAAGTTGAACAGAGGGGTGAGGGCCAGATCCTGCAGAACACAGAAGACCATAGCAAGGAGTTTGGACTTTATTCTAAGTGGGATAGAAAGTAATCTGAGGGTTTTAAGCAGAATCGGGACATTATACAGCTTGGAAGTGGACAAGATCACTCTGGCTTCTGTGTGGAGAATAGGTTAAGGAGGTTTGGGGTGGAAAGCAGACACCGCTGAGGAAGCTATTGCATTCGTCCAGGTAAGAGAGAAGTGTTACCTGATGAGGGTCATGGTGGGGAGGTGGGACATGTGGATACATTCAGAGATATTGTGAATTTGCTGCTCCATCAGCTGAGGGGGATGGAAGAACAGGAGGAATCAAAGACAACTCTTTTTTTTCTTTTTTTCACTTGAGTGAATGAGTGGCTGCAATGTCCCTTTGTAACAGGAGGGATGAAGAAGACAAATGAAGGGAAACATTTGTAGATTTGATGTTTGGAGAGTGAGAGACTTCACGTGCGATGGTTTCTATTTTTCCAATAGAAGGTGAGATCTCTGATCAAAATTTTTTGCAGAAAAAATAATTTGCGAACACAATTAGCTCCCCTTGGAGCCCTCCCAAATATTTTTTGGCCTAGAAATTTTCACTGACCATTCTTCCAATTTCTGCCTCTTCGCATTTTTACTGCCTCCTGCCCCTCCTAGAATTTCTACCATCTCTTCCTTCCATTTGTCTCTCAGCTCCAAGAATGCAGGCATCTGAGGGCAGCAGACATGCTCAGAGCCTTCCCCAGATACAGATTCGACTGAAATCCAGACTCAGGGGAACTACAAAAGGGAGGTAGAGTAGGTTCCATTTCTTTTATTATAATTGCCGGTCTCCCATTTTAGGGCACCCTGATTGCTTTGGGGGGCTGTGGAGCAGCCACACCATCGTCAATGTAATGACCCTATTATGCTAATTGTCTCTTTCCCCATAATATTCATTCTTCCTCCCATATGTCTCAGATAAATGACCCAGCCCTCCAAACACAGTCCATGGAGGATGTCACCATGCAGCTAGGTCCATCGCAACTCTATCATGCTAGTGTTTGTTATAGCATATAGCTAGAACATGAGGTTATAGGAGGAAATGATATTCTACAAATAAATATCATCATATTATTACACTGTAACTTCCTACCATTATTTGAAAAACCTGAGCTGCACCAGGTAGAGGGATGAGAAGACTCCAGTTTCAGCAGTTTGTATTTAGGGTAGAAAAATATGGAAGAATGACAAGTGGAGATAAAACTTGGCCGAGGGGAAATAGGACTCACCGATCTGAGTCATCCAGTCATTCGTTAAGTCTTCCATATCTTAGATGTTCACTGAGCGTGTGCTCAGTGGCCTCACCATATGTTCTTGGCACTGGAAATTTGAAAAACGAATTAAGAACTAATTTTATAGAAGAAGAGAAAGTAGTACTGACCTCAAGGGGTCCCAGGGACTCTGATTTGGGAGGGACAGCCGTGCAGCCTGAGTAGGGGTGTCGGAGGTGTGGGCGGTACAGTTCATGGTCAGGGAAAGCTTTCACAAAGGAGGTGATATTTAAGTCCAGTCTCAGTAATATTATGTGGCCATGGCATAGGGTATATAGGTGAGGAAGAGGGTGCAGATGGGAGGGAAGAAGATGTGAGTAGAGGCAAGGAAGCAGCAAAAGCATGCAGGAGCTATTCATCTATCTGGAGAGATGCTCTGCTTTGCATTTCATAAACATCCTGTAAACCTATGTTTATTAGTGTCTACTCGAGATATTGCACCTTTATGCATCTCCCTCCTCAATCTTTATCTGCCTAGGTGTCTTTGTCAAAAAGATGTGCCCTATTTACTCGGTCCTATGACCGTTCCCTCTGACAGAAGCAGTTCTCTTTGCCAAGGCTGACTTCTCAATTGGGTCCTTGTCCCATCATCCGTCAGTACTATGTATGGTGCATATGCCAGGGCATGGGATTTTCGTGCGGTGTGGTGGTGATGGAGGAGAAAGGGCAGAAACCCAGAACAGAGCAAAGAAATCTGCCTTAGCCCTCACATTCCTTCAAATCTGATTGCGAGGAGAAAACATACTGACTTGAAGTGACGTGAGAGCGTTTACAAAATCACCCTCAGAAACCACTAGTTCTCGCTACCAAGTACCTGAGTGCTAGGTGGAAGAAGATGCAATTACTGTCTACTGCCCATCTGCCCGGTTACTTCTGGAAGGTTGCCGAGCCAGCTTTGATGCATCCTGTGTCTCTGTAATGGTTCAGAGAAGGGAGGTGGGGGGCAGATGGGGCGACTAAAGGGAACGACTGTTGCCCGGGGACTCAGGGCTGGTGAAATCTACTCCGAAAGTCCCTGCATGTTGAGTGATGGGCACAGCCCAGAAACCGGTGTGCATTTGTTTGCCTGACTCAGAATCAACATTCAAAGAAAGATTTAAATAAAATAAAATAAAGAAAAGACTTCGTTTCTTTGGCAACCCAATAACAGGCTTTGGGATTTTGCTTTAAACATTCTGAATAATCCTATTAGCAGCTTAGAAAAACGGGGTTATTTTAATGACAAAGTATACATATATATCTATCTATCCCGTCCGCCAGTGTCTGAAGGAGATTATCCCCACTTGCTGAAGCCTACCCTTTTCGTGGGGTTTATCCCTGTCACCAGGTTTGGAGAGGCACTCTGCCACCCTTCTGGGGCTGAGTCTGCGGATAATGTCTGCTTTGCCCACGTGCCAACTGGCATGTAGACCTGTTATATTCTGTGTCAAGTCAGTCCAAACCCAGCAGGGATGGCATGGGGCAGGGGTCGGAATCAAACCTCGGAGTCAGAAGACCCACATTTATGTCTCAGTTCTAGCTACGGCCCTTCACTGACAAAATGGGGAAAAACAGTGATATTCAAGTCATGGGGTTGTCTTGAAAATTAAACAAGACTCCAGAAGTGGAAGCACCCGGTCAGGTGCCAGGACCCCAGTTCTGGTTGTTATTTGTAGTAGTCTGGATGTCTCTTATGGATGAGAACCTGTTTTGTAGCTTTTTCTTTTTCTTTGCCAAATCAGCTGCCTTGGCTTAGAGCAGGTGCAGTTTCTTTTCTGGTCCACATGCAGCCCTGCTGGGAGGTAAAGTGTGTAAAAGAAGACTTCGTGTTCTCTTCCAGCCAATGAGGTTTATAGAGCTAACCCCAGTGTTCTACACTACCACGTTGGTATGAGAAAATACATATATACCTAGATATGATATGTGTGTGTGTGTGTGTGTGTGTGTGTGTGTGTGTGTGTGTGTGTATGAATGTGAGTTGCAATGGTTTTTAAGGAAAGAACATTTCTACGTGGCTGGGTTTTCTTAATAATCCTCTTTATGCTACCAATGCACCCCTTTCCTGCTATTTCAAGAGCTGTGTTATCCTTGGACAAGGGAAACATAGATGCTTATGTGGGAAATAGACCTGAATTTCTTCCAAAGCCTTCCTATCTCCCTGATGTTGTTGCTTGTGGGGGTCAGACGTGCACACTGCCAGAAACATTTCTTCTGTATGTTGTGATGGCTCATGTCCCCGGGATAATGAACAAGACTTGGCAAATGCCAGGCCCCGGTACCTGAGCTAACAGGAGCCGTCCACATCAGAGATGCTAATAGTCGGAAGGCCCAACTAGAGACTCCATTAGGAATTTGCACAGAGAAAAGGTGGTAAGTCACCAAAATCTCTTTTGATTCTAACAAAGGACAGGCCCTAGATGTTGTTGCTTAGATGTATTTTCCTTACTGATCATTTCAATTTCCTGTTACGCCTCTTTATTTCAGTTGGCAAAAGGGCAAGGAAAGCTTTGGGAGATATTAATTCATAGTCGAAGAAATCTATTGAGCGGTTTCTGTGGCCGCTTTCTTTGTTGTTGGAAAAATTAGAGCACACTGAAGACAAAACTATAACTTCACTTTCACTTAACAATTGGTTAAGGTTAGTTTACATGGTGCAGCTGAAGAAAGAAAAGGAAAAGGGGCAGGGGCAGACAGGGCCGTGCACACAGTAGGTATTGAGCAGATGCACAGAGGGTGGGAGGGGAAAAGGAAGGGATTGATCGAGGGAAGGAGAGGGTGACAGGCAGGCTGAAGAGAAACACGGGGAGAGAGCCTTGAACATAGCACAGGAAAGGGAGGAAGAAGATACATGATGAGACAGGAGATGAGGGTCGAGGAAAGTGCCGGAAGTTATACACCCCCACCTCGACACCCTTGTAGTTTCAGAGGGCTGTTGCCTGCTGAAATGTTAACTGATTAACTCCTTTTTTCATACTCAAATGTGTTCACCCTTAAACCAAATCCCCTGTAAACGGGATAACTATAACAACCCAGCAGAGTGTAACCTGTTCCTAGGAAGAGGGGGCAGCAGTCAGTGGTGGTGGCCAGAAGGTCAAGGGAGTGATGTAAAGGTCAGAGGAGACCCATGAAGCAGAGGCCACACCCCAGGCTGAGGAAATCCCCAGGGTCTCTCTGCCACTCTCTAGGCACTAGGGTCTAAACCTGTGGTCTGGCCAGAAAGGGACCATCCAGCTAGGGGAGGGGTGGGCGGAGAGCAGGTCTACCCGCAGGAAGGGACTGCTCTGCTCCTGCGTGTCCCACATCTGGTCGGCCGCAGGGTTCAGCCGCGCTCCGGTGCACAGGACAATGTAACGGAAGAGTAAGCAAGAACATTTGTTATTTCTACCCAGGCAAAAAACAAACAGCAGCCCGAACAGCGGAAGATTCCGTGTAGGAACAGCCTACAAACTGCAGGCTGTACCCTCGGTGGTATTGATTGAGTGCACCTGTCCGTCTTCATTTTTAACTGTGAGCTTGATTGCTGGCGAGTTTATAGGATTATGGGTTTAATTGGATGCCTGTGTTTTACTGGATGTAAGTGAAATTTATGGCTGTGGGCTTTGTGGTGCCAAGGTTTATACCTCAGTCATTGCTTCTCAGCCGGGAGGGCCGAGGCTTGCGAGCCAATGGGCTCGAGCTCCGGGGCTCGCGGGCGAGGGAGGTGCCTCTGAGGGCTGCCCGCAGACTGGGGTCACCGGGAGAGGAGAGGGACCAGGACAGGCGCCAGGGGCCTCCCTGGCTCTGGCCTCATCTGCTGCTAAAAGGAACTGGTAACAGACAGCCTGGAGAAATTACTGATATTTAGTTAGGTCTCCAAGTGCTGGCAATACACACAGTGCTGATGGGTAGCATGGCTGCGGTGCTTTTTCTTAAGCGCACTGCTATTGTGGAGTGTTTGGCGAAGGCTTCTCAGAGAGGCGGGGGTGGGTGCGGGCGTGCGGGGAAGTGGGAAGTTAGAGGACTACAGCCGTCCCTCTGTATCCGCGGGCGAGTGGTTTCAGGATCCCCCGCGTTTACTAAAATGCGCGGATGCTGAAGCCCCTTATATACAAGAGCTTAGTATAGTCGGCCGTCTGTATCCGCGGTTGGCTGAAATCGCGGATGCGGAACCGTGGATATGGAGAGTCGACTGTGTATAAAGGTCCTTAAGCCTTTGAACCTAGGTGGTTGGTGTACTCGTCATTTGCTATTTAATAATTTTCTATGTAAATTTAAATCATTATTTCATTTTTAAAAGTGTGCTTGTGTCTAATAACTCATTGCTGTTCATTCATGTATTCACTTATTCATTTAACAAATTATTAACTGAGCACCTAATACGTGCCATTCCCTGGGCTTTTAGGTGAGGGTAGGGAGAATTCTTATTTTATTTTGAGGTTGAGAAAACCAAAGCCCAGAAAATGTATGTACTTTACCTTGGTCACAGGGAGACCCCCTGGTAGATTCAGAACCAGAACCCAGATATTGTATTCCAAGTTCAGAAAGAACCTGGTCAGCTGGGTCAGAGAGTCAGAGCTGAGAAAACAAAGGAAAGAACCTCCAGTTAGTAAATGAGTTCTTGGACTTCTGTTTGGCTGCTCACAAAACCCAAGTGCTCGTTTTCTAGTTTCAGTTGGTTTGGACAGTTGTATAAGTGTCCTCCAGGAAAGTGAGAGCTTACCTAAATCGCTTGATCAGATTCTTCTAACCAAGGACAATGAAACGCTGAGGTCCTGATTCTTTGTTATATAAATGCATTGCTTGTTTATGAAGTGGGCTTGGAATAAAGGGTTTTAGGGTGGGGCCCAGATTGAAGTAGAGATCCATCATTATAAAATAGTGTGATAAAATAAAAATAGAAACACTTAAAATGTTACCTGTGCGCTAGGTACTCTGGACAGCTTTTGCTTGCATTATTTCATCTGATTCTTAAAATATCCATTTTATACATGAGAACATCGAAACTTGGAGAAATGATGTGATTTGTCCAGATGGGCAGAATTAGGATTCTAAGGTGCTTTAATAGGACCACAAAGCTCATGTCTTTAATCACTATGTTCTTCTGGAGAGTATTTAGGGCATGGTGAGGTTAGCACCATTGTTTTAGAAATGTACCTATGACGTGCTCTTTTTAAAAGAACTTAATACCGTATGCTAACACATATATATGCAATCTAAGAAAAAAAAATGTCATGAAGAGCCTAGGGGTAGGACAGGAATAAAACACAGACCTACTAGAGCATGGACTTGAGGACGCGTGGAGGGGGAAGGGTAAGCAGTGAGGAAGCGAGAGAGTGGCATGGACATATATACACTACCAA
>NC_041229.1:6744689-6800720 GCF_002837175.3 Physeter macrocephalus | reverse complement strand
CTAGCTAGTGGGTAGCAGCCGCATGGCACAGGGAGATCAGCTCGGTGCTCTGTGACCACCTAGAGGGGTGGGATAGGGAGGGTGGGAGGGAGGGAGACGCAAGAGGGAAGAGATATGGGGTCATATGTATATGTATAACTGATTCACTTTGTCGTGAAGCAGAAACTAACACACCATTGTAAAGCAATTATACTCCACTAAAGATGTTAAAAAAATACAAAAAATAAAAATAAAAAAGAACTTAAACTCTTCACACATCGGCCCAACGGATAAATGAATAGATATATGACAGGAGAAGAGATAATGGTCAAAACTTAGGATGCCTAAGAGCGTGGGAGGACTTGACTGCCAGGTCAAAGAGGCTGGATTTGATTCAACGGCAGTAGAGAGCCTTTCAAGGCCCTGAGCAGAGGCATACCGTGAAGAGAGCTGCAACCTGTGGACTCTCGCTGTCCAGTCAGAAGATCTGTGACCTAATTCAGTAAGAGATGGGGTGCTCAGGCAGTTAGTGGACTTGGCAACAAACAGGGCCCGGCTAGTTGTGGTAAGGCGCTCTCTCTGGCCTTTCAGCTTTACGTGTTGGGTCTGAAATTGGGTCTGTGCGATTTACGAGGACACCTGGGAGCATTTGGAAATTCTTGAATAGGGATCAGCACAAAATAGGCAGGGGCTGGGGCTTCCCTGGTGGCGCAGTGGTTGGGAGGCCGCCTGCCTTTTTTCACCTAAATCTAAAACATTTTCTCCTCAAATCAAATTGGCCCACGTGGGGCTTCCCTGGTGGCGCGGTGGTTGGGAGTCCGCCTGCCCATGCGGGGGACGCGGGTTCGCGCCCCGGTCCGGGAGGATCCCGCGTGCCGCGGAGCGGCTGGGCCCGTGAGCCACGGCCGCTGAGCCTGCGCGGCCGGAGCCTGTGCCCCGCAACGGGAGAGGCCACAGCAGTGAGAGGCCCGCGCACCGCAAAAAAAAAAAAAAAAAAAAAGGCAGGGGCTGAAAACATACATACATACACTCCGTTGAGGGAATAGGGTAGCAGCTGAAGGGTACTGAAAGATAGGTTAGCAAGAGAGCAGACGGACATTTTATCTTATAGTTGGGAAGAAGTAAAAACATGTTTGTAAATAGAGCGGAAATAGCCGGAAAAGAGAGAATGACTGAAGCTATAAGACAGAAGGTGAGGAGAGTTTTGGTAGGGCAAGATCTCTGAGAAAAGAGAAAGTGGTGGGAGAGGAACCCAAGTAGTGAGCTTGGTCTTGGGAAGAAGCAGGGCACTGCTTCTGCTATAAGAGGTTTGATTGAGAGGGTGAGCAAAGGAAGGCACTCTTTTGCTTTCCTTTGCAAAGCAAGGCCGATTGCATCCCTATTCTCAGGGTCATCTGCTGGAGTGTGGGTGGGTTGGGTGGGTCTGGAAATAGAAAGATTTCAGGCATCTTTCAGGGGAGATGAGATGTGGAGTTGATATAAGTAGGTGATGAGGTCTCAGATGAGATGAAATAACCAGTTGGGTTGAATTAAAACGACTTGTGTTTCACAAAGATTAAACATGGTTTTATGAAACCCTCCAGTTGCATTTCATAGCCTAGGAGGACGAATGGAAAAAGCAGAGGGTAGTTTCCCAAAGTTGAGAACTGTCGAGGAGAAACAAGGCAAGGAGAACAAGGCGTTTTTAGGTGGTGAAATTACTCAGCATAATGTAGAGGTGCCTAGGGAGACAGGCAAGCTACGGAGCCTTGGAATTACAGGGGAACAAGGAATGGCCTGCTTACTGGGACTTATGGCTGAAACAAAGAACTGCTTTACTAGAAGCAAAGGCAAAAGGGGAAATAGAGGATAAAGAAAGAGAAGTCAGAAAGGAACTGTTGCAAGTTCAAGACCCTGGAGGTTGAAGAGTCAGTTCTGAGCAACGGTGATGCGTGGCTGTGAGACAATAAGGAGATTAGCTGGTCTCTGAAGATCCTAGAGTTACAAGATCATCAGCATGAATGTTGGCGCATAGGATCAGGAGACAATAGCAGAAGTATAATGGCTTCCACGTGTTGAAGTCAAGGAACCTGTAGGTGTCCTGGTGCTATATAGGTAATGAGGACAACAGGGTATGGGCTTCCAAGATGAGCAGGTGTGTCGGCATGGTGAGGGGACACTGGTTTGTATGATGCAGTGTGTGCAAGCAGACTCCTTCTGGTTCTGGGTGTTAGTGGTGGGAGGGCGCAGAAACGGGGCTTGTTGGAAGTCCTCTAGGGGAGGCAGAATGCATGAGGGTTACAAGCAGGGGTTCCTGGTCAGACTCCTGGTTTCCATACTGGTTCAGTCCCTTCCTAGCTTGGTGGTCCTGGGTAAGCTACTCGACCACCCTGTGTCTCAGTTTCCTCATCTCTAAAATGGCAATAATGATGGTATCTACTTCATGGGGCTGCTGTGGAGATTAATTGAAATAATTAATCAAAGAGAGTAGTATAAAACTAATACAACATTGTAAATCAACTACATTCCAATAAATATTTTTTAAAAGATATGTAATATTTTAACCCTTAAAAAAAGGAGAGTAGTATAAACCCGTTATATAGTAAACATTCAATAAATGTAACCTTCATGTTGTTGCTGTTGTTATTAGGGTTATTATTATGATGATGATTATTGGAAAGGGTGTACAGGAAGTAATTTCATCAGAGAGAAAAGTGATTTCTGTTTATGTAGGCTGATGGGAAGGATTATTTAAAGAAAATATCAAGAATGTAGGAAATTTTGTCTACAATAGAATAATGGTTCCAAGGTTCACCCTGGTTCTGCTCTTCAGGGGAGCAGTGACCTTCAAAAGGAGAAGGGGACAGCTGGTTAGGGAAGTGACCAGGAGCTGGGAAAGGAGGGAGGGGTTCACTCTGGAGAGTGAATTGTACAGTAAAGGGAGCCTGGGGCTGAGAGTCAGGATAGAGGTAGAAACACTTCTGATCAAAGCTTTATTTAATGTTCCCTCTTTTGGCTTGATTTGCCCTACAATGAGTTAGAAAAATGCTTTGCTTTCTTTTGATGAGAATATTAATCCATAACATTGCTTGGGAAATATTAAGTTTTGAATGCAGGAAGTCTTTTGCCCTTGTTTTACCAATAAATATTAAATTTAATGAAGGTCTTCTGTTCCTTTTTTTTCTTTTTACTAAGCTTAGCAGTTTCTAAAAATCTTTTTAAAAATTATGTCATTAATTTGAAAGAAACCATATTAAAGTATTAGTTATTACAATCCTAATCCCTTTCTCTGCCTTGTAAAATGACAGATCTCAAAACAGAGAAGTGATTTTGCTGGCACTGGTTTACGTGCTCTTCACTGGAACCACCAGGCAGGAGGAGGAAGAGGCAGGGCCCATTCAAAGACAGTTGTACAAAGAGATTTGTGAGCTATCAGACAGACATGTGAGAGACAAATTTAGGTTTTCCTGAGGAATGGGACTTTGGGGAAAGAAAGAGATGTTTAAAAGCACTTTAAAATTTTGTTATACAAATTTTAAAGCTTATAGAAAAGTAGAAAAAACAGCTCAGTGAATATCAACATATTCACCATCGGTATTTGACAATTGCCAATGCTGTGCTGAAAGTGATCGATCTATCTGTCTGGATGTCTTTGTCCACATTTGGGGGGAACCATTTAAAAGTAAGGTAAAGGTATGGCACTTCATGCCTCAGTTCTTCAGCATGCATCTCCAGAAAATATCAAAGACATTTGTCGCTACTATTTCTGCTTAACAAACAAGACTGGCCTCAAATCAAACTGATTACAGTTGGTTCATTCATTCATTTATTTATTCTTTCATTTAACAATGACTTTTTGAGGGCATACTGTGTTCTGGACACTGTGCTAAATGCTAGGTATATAAACATGAATGACAAAAATAATATGCAAAAAAACCCCTCATACTCAGTCAACTCTAAATTAGGCAGGATAGACAGAAACTCAGTAGGCAATTATAATACAGTGGGATACCTGGTATAACAGAGAGATAGGTCCTCACTCTAGAGGGGTTGGTTCAGAGCCTAATAGGGATATAGACGTGTCTGCAGATAAATCACAAGAAAAGTCCTATAACAGATATAAGAATACAGCATGGTAAAGAAAGTGCATATAAAGTTTTTTCTTTTTCATTTTTAACTGTACAGTTTATCCAGTAGCATTAAGTCTATTCACACTGTTTTACAGCCATCACCACCATCCATCTCCAGAACTTTTTCATTATCCCAAACCAAAATTCTCTACCCATTCAACAATAACTTCCCATCCCCCCAGCCCCACCCAACCCCTGGCAACCACATTCTACTTTCTGTTTCTGTGAATTTGACTCCTCTAGGGGCCTTATGTAAGAGTCCGGTCTATCCTGACCCCAGGCTCCCTTTACTGTATAATTCACTCTCGTAGCTCCAGAGTGAACCCCTCCCTCCTTTCCCAGCTCCTGGTCACTTCCCTAACCAGCTGTCCCCTTCTCCTTTTGAAGGTCACTGCTCCCCTGAAGAGCAGAACCAGGGTGAACCTTGGAACCATTATTCTATTGTAGACAAAATTTCTTACATTCTTGGTATTTTCTTTAAATAATCTTTCCTTTTGTGACTGGCTTATTTCACTTAGCATAATGTCTTCAGGGTTCATCCGTGCTGTACCCTGTGTCAAAATGTCCATTTTTTTTTTTTTTGAAAGCTGACATTCCATCGTATGGAGAGATCACATTTTGTTTATCCATTCATCCACTGATGGACACTTGGGTTGCTTCCACCTGTTGGCTGTTGTGAATAACGCTGCAAAGAACGTGGGTGTATAAATATCTCTTTGAGATTCTGCTTTCAATGCTCCTGGGTATATACCCAGGAGTGGGACTGCTGGATCATATAGTAATTCCATGTTTATTTTTTTGAGAAATGACAAAACTATTTTCCACAGTGATTGCACCATTTTACATTCCCAGCAACAGTGACCAAGGGTTCCAGTTTCTCCACACCC
The DNA here is from genome assembly GCF_002837175.3 of Physeter macrocephalus. Classification (NCBI taxonomy): domain Eukaryota; kingdom Metazoa; phylum Chordata; class Mammalia; order Artiodactyla; family Physeteridae; genus Physeter; species Physeter macrocephalus. The sequence continues at coordinate 6,795,745 of NC_041229.1, read as the reverse complement.
TCGTCATCACTTATTTTCTGTTTTTTTCACAGTGGCCATCCTCACGGGTATAAGGGGACATATAAAGTCATTTAATGACCCATTTCCCATCAAATGAAGTACAAAGGCCTTAGCAGATTTTGCTTTACCTCTCCTTCCTTCACTCTTTCCTCATTCATTTTCCTATACCCAACAGTGTGTGCCTAAGAGTCTTAATCCTCTTGAGTTGCTCTTGGGCCTAACCCATTGACCCAACTGGTTCATTTGTACATTTTCTTCACAAAGTTTAGACTTACGCCCGTTATATATTTAGACTTATTTCTGGGCCCAGACGCAAGCCTGCAAATTCTATTCCCCACTTCTCTGCCTGCCTCCCTTGGGGTTTTTCTGTGGACATTGGAAGCTGATGGGCTCCCACGGACTCTGCCATTTTGGACAACATCACTGCCACTCACTAGGGAAGCAATAAAGCCCATCTCATTTGCATGAATCTCTGCAGTGGCTCTTCTGACCCCAGGGCTGTTAGAAGTACTCATTAGGTCCTCTTTAATTAAATATGTAACACACATCATGCTATCAAGCATCGGGGGGAAAAAAATAAAAGAGGGAAAGAAAAATACAAATCTAACAAGGGCTCCTGCTCCTAATTAAAAACAGGCTGTCTTTGCCTGAGAGCAAGCCGGGGACAGCACTTTTATCCTGGGCACAGCCGTGGAACCCCTGGTGCCAAAGCCCAGGGGGCAGTGACATGAGGCTTTTGATGTGTCAAGGGGGCTGAGCTTTGTTGGGTGACACAGGCTCTCTCCCTTCCCAGGAGGTGGGATCTAATTTCAGCTCCTGATATGAGATTCAAGGTAAGGACCAGCTTTCATTTTCTTTCATCCCATTTTTCAAATGATCTTCAGTTCAGTATCATATCGTAGTATTATAGATAAACAGAATATGAACACAGTGGGATGATCTCACTAAGCAAAACCTCAAAAAAGCTCAAAGAAAATGAGCCATATGCATCAGTTGCTCATATGTGATGCTGTTGGAAGGAGCAGACTGTCATGGGGGCACCAGGGGGAAGCTCCTGGAGTCTTTATTGTATGCAGAGCTCAAGGTTGAAAACAGCATCCATAAGGAGGAGACTTCTTCACTCACCTTTTCATAATCTTGGTTCTTAGATACCCCTTGAATTTTCTTCTCTCCTTCCTCTAATATCTTCTCATCGCTACTCCACCCTTTCTTCTAGGGAAACCTAGCAGAACCTCTCCACCCCTACACTTGAGCTGCCCTTCCTATTATATCTGAATCTTGAAACAGCTCCCCCATGCCCAGCTGAATCAAAATACCTCTTACGTATCTTTTACTGCATTTTTATATTGGAGGGATAACCTTGTTGAAAGGGAGACAGGGCAGGAAGGGGGGCTGGGGAGGTCCTCATCCTGACGTTACTCATGCTTTGCAAGCCCACTTTTTATTGATTGTGTTTGTTTATTTGTTTGTTTGGGGGTAGCTTTAAAAGGATGATGAAAACTCCCACCTTAGGTGCTGCTCTCGGATTAACTAGGGATTCTGGATTCCTTATAAGGCTCACTTGAAATGAAAAGGACGTTTTGTTTTTTTTGTTTTTTTAGCTCTGTTGTTCTCTTTAATTTTTTAATCCAGTTCTCTTTCCATGTAGTGTCCTAATGGCCATCAGGGAGGGTAGAGAAGAAGGATATTCATGGTATTCATTTGCCAGGTTTGCTGCCAACTCTTTGGGCACAAGAGCCACTGAATCTATTAAGATCTTTCCAACACAAACACATTTATTTGGCAAATAATTATTAGGCCCTCTTGTGTGCCACAGCCTTGTTTCAAATTCTAGAGACATAGCGGCAAAAAATGGAGAAAATGTCCCTCCTTTCATTGAGTTTACACTTCCATGTGGGAGTCAGATAACAAAATGCACACCTAAATATATGAAATAGTAAGTAGTAAAAATGTCAATCAAGAAAAAAAGTCAGGTTATGGGAAGTGATGGGAAGTGACAGAAGCATTAGTTTAGATAAGGTGCTCGAGAAGTTCTCTCTGATGAGTGCATATTTAAGCAAAGACCTGTGTGAAGTGAGAAAGTGAATTATGTGAATATTTGGAGGAAGAGGGGGGCCAGGATAACACATTCAAAGGCACTGAGGCTAGAGCTTGAAGTATTCTAGAGCTAGTAAGGAGAGGCTACTGTGGCTGGAACAGAGTGAGCCAGTAGAGAACTATTAGGATTATTCCAGTTGATTCTAAAGCATCAAAGTCCAGCTTTTAACCTTGCTACTGCTTTGGTCCATACATCCTAGTGTATGAAGATTGGAGAAAGGAGATGATTGGCTGTTGTCATATTTCCAGCCTGGCTGTGGTTGAAAAAAATCAGGAAGATCTTGGAATACAGGGAGGCCTTCAGGAGTGCAATGCTATGTGATTCAGTCATGGTAATGAGAAACACCAAACACAGACAACTCTTCCAAAACTTTGACCTTTGAATTATGGAAGAGAGATGAACCGGTGTTTGTGGCTTAACAAAAAACCTCTAATGGGGGGCGCTTCCCTTCCCTGGTGGCGCAGTGGTTGAGGGTCCGCCTGCCGATGCAGGGGACACGGGTTCGTGCCCCGGTCCGGGAAGATCCCACGTGCCGCGGAGCGGCTGGGCCCGTGAGCCGTGGCCGCTGGGCCTGCGCGTCCGGAGCCTGTGCTCCGCAACGGGAGAGGCCACAGCAGTGAGAGGCCCGCGTACCGGAAAAAAAACAAAACAAAACAAAACTCTAATCAATACACTTTGTCCATCCTCAAAGCCTCAGAAACACCCTCCCTTTTTATTTTTTAAATCTCTATTGCCATTAACTTACTTCAGATGTTAAAGCCCTCTCCCCATGCTGAAATATTAATAGATTACCTGATTTTTAATTCAGTTTCATTTGATTGTATAAGGCTTAATAGAATTATAATAAAATCTCATTGTCCCAAATAGCTTGATCTCTACAATGGCAAGCCATTTCCCTTTTTTACCATATTATTTTAAAAAATTCAATTATAAGTGTATATTTTAACCTTTTTATTTTGAAGTGCATCATAAATACAGAAGAGTCTACATAAGACATATATACCATTATATACAACTTAAAGAATATTTATAAAGCAAAGCCCATCAACTAACAACCTGGTTAAGAATATACATATCTATTGCCTATTTTCCAGAAGACACTTGTGGATACCAAACCCAATTATATCTTATTGCCTTTTCCCTGAGTAAAAATATTTTTTTCTTAATTTTTGTGATAATCATCCCTTTACCTTTCTTTCTAGTTCCATCTGTGTATATATTATAAACAACATATTTTTAATTAAAAATTTTGAAATTTATAGACTATATTGAATATAATTTTTGAAATTGTTTCTTTGCTCAATATTTTCTTTGTAGAGCATTCATTATTTTCTAGACCATCTCTTCCATGAAGTCTTTCCAATCCTTCTACCAGATTCGATATGCTCTTTGACAGAACATTTCATTTTTCCTTATTTTTTAGAAGTTCCTGTATTCTCCCGTGTAATATAATTTTGCATCTCTCATATTTATTCCTGGTTTATTATTAGTCCTTTAAAATGTTTGTCTCAGATCTCTTTGTATTCTAAAAAGCACTGGACCTAGTGATTATACATAATTTATGCTCATAAGATGCTTATTTAATGCATGCTGTTGAGACCCGCAGTATCTATTTGGACCCTTTACTACACATTCTCCAAAGTCTGGATGGCTTAATAATAAATACATGTCATCTAGTCCTCATCTTACTAAACCATTGTTCATCATCCACTCAGTGTTTGGTTTCAATTACATCCTCAATAACATTTTATTTCTCTCTCAAAATCTGTGTTTTGTACCTGTTAACCTGAATATGGCTAATATTGAAATCTTTGCTCCAAAGAAAACAATTGGGTAGGCAAAATGTAAGTAGGTGAGGGATTAATCAGAGTTAGGACCCTTAATTCTATGCTTCTTGGACTAAAGGAATGTAATGAGGGGGAATCCAGTAATAAAAGCATGAAGAGTAAGAAAATCCCTTGAGAGCATGTGTGGAGATGCGACTTGTTTACTGTGGTCCCTGCTGGAAGGAGCACAACGGTTCCCACAGCTTAAAGTCCTAGAGCCTCTGGTGGTAGCCCTTCTGAAACTTCTTCTGGACGATACCTCTACCTTATCTCAGCCAAAGAACAAGCATATCGGGGAAAGCTAAAGTGAATTCCCCTGAGCCCAAAGCATACAGAGAAAAACACAGCTTCCTTCTGACAAAGAAATGACGTGTTCTATTTCTTTATTTATTAGATTTGTTACTAACTGTATCCTGTACCAGAAGCCCCAAGGCAGAAAAGCTTATTGTAAAATAATAGAGATAATTAAATTTTATATTATGAAACAGCGATCAATGCAGCAAAACTAGTATCTAGTCCACTGGGGATATCTAAACTAAAGAGGTGGGTTCTGCATGATGTCCCAAGGCCAAACATCATTGCTATCTCTATTCCTCTCTCCTCTCCTCATCCAATAATATTCATTAAAAACTGTGGTAGCTGCGTGATATATATATATATATATATATATATATCACGCAGCTATTATAAAGATTGGATCATAATTGCATCAACAACAGAGACAAATCTCTCCTGCATAATGGGTGATATATTGGGTATTGACCCATGAAGAACTCCAAGAGTATATACCGTCACCCCGAGACAAATTTGTAAAATTGATTAGTTTTGTCCTCAGAGAGCTTGCACCCCTTTGGTGCTGCTGTTCTCCACTTGCAACCTTCTTCCTCAGAGTTACATATTATACTCCCAGCTCATCTGTGTGGAATTCCATGTAGAGCTCCCCACATCTTATTCTAGCACTCTTGTAAACCCCTACTTCTCTCTTAAACTTTATCTGCTTTATGATAAGGCACTTGCATATTTTAATAAATATACTTGCAAGTATATATTTCCCATGGGAATAATGGTGTAGAGATTAAAAACATAACATTTAGTGTCTAGAAGACTTGGGTTTAAGCCCTAGTTTTCTCACCTAAGTCACCATATGACCTTGGGAAAATTTCTTAGTCCCTTTTAGATGGATTTTCTGGTTTCACCTAAAAAACAAAAGTATAAATTCACTATTCTTTGGGAAGAAAAGTAAGCCAACACCTTGTTTATTGAGCTATCAAGAATTTGCTCTCACAAGAAAAAGAAGGTTATATCCTACGGCCATTTCAGAGACAGACCTCAAGGTCTGGGACTATATGAATACTGTCCTCCAAAAAGTAATTGCAGAGTTGAGCAAACTGGTGAGCTAATAGCCATCTCACCATCACCATAGCAATGGGGTCAGAGATATAAAGTTTACAGAGATTTTTCGAGCATCCACAAAAATCCTCGCTAATTTACAAACCCCACCAAGTCACTGACTTTTGAGATTCCAAGGGGACTGTGGACTTACATGGTAGCTATGGAAAATAAAGTACAACTCTGGAGAAGAAGTTGAGTCACAGAGAGTCTAAGTAACTTGCTGAAGAACACAGAGCTTGTACGTGGTGGAACTTGGAATCACATCCAAAGCCCTTGGATTTAAATCAGCTCCACAAAACGAATCAGCGTCCCTTGACTTTTTGTATTGACTTGACTCAACAGAGACTCAGTTTGACAGTGTAGCCATCATCCATGCCAGACTCTGGACTCCTGGAAGCGTGAGTTAAATGAAATTTTTAGTAACAATGGCATTCATTTTGATAAGTGTAATTCTCCATCATCTTCTCAAGCACTTGCAAGTGGGCAGGAAGAATCTAACTCTCAGGTCTTCTACTTGAACGTCTTTACAGTGTTTAACTATTTTCATTATTAATTAACTGATTTGTAGTGCATCTTCCTGTCTGTTCTTCCATCACTGGGTACTAAATATAACAACTACGAAAGGTCTGCCTAAGTGAAGGGGGCATTTTCCAGAAGCGGACTAAGCCAGGATGGTTGCAGAAGTGGCAGCATATTGTGCTACCAGAGAAATAGAGCAGGTGTAGGGAATCCCATTATGGGTCCAAGAGGACACAATGTATAAAGTTGAGCACCACAGAAATGGCCACTGTACACATGACATCATGCATTGCAAAGTGGACTGGCTTCCTTGTGCACTTGTATTGCAAAACACTCAGAGAACAACTTATTTCATCTGTTTCACAAGAGAATAAAGAAGAGGTACAGAGAAATAGAAAATGTCTTCACTGAATCCACATACCTGACTAGAGATATGACTAGGAACACCTGGGCTTTAAAAAAATATTTCTTTCCTATCTTCCCTGTGATAATGGCAGCCAAGGGACATTAAAACAACTTTGGAAGCATAATCAGTAAATATGTTGAAGTAGAGAAAAGAGCAAAAGATTTGGGATCGGACAAACTTAGGGTAAACGGTGGATCCACCACTTGTAGTTACAAGAACTCAATCTTCTTAATCGGGAAAGGGGCCAGGAGTCCTCACCTATCATGGTTGTTATGAGGATTAGATACAATATACATTAAAAAAATTAAGCCTAGTGCATCAAAGAAACTCAATTACTTACAACTATAGTTGTTATTTTTATTATTACTAGGAGGAGGATATGAGAAATAATCGTCTGATTACACTAATAATAAGGAAAAAATTGGTTTTCTGCATCATGGTTTACTATAAAAGAATGTTCTCTGAGGAAATGATGGAGGACATCACTCAAACACCTGGAAGAATATGTAAACACACTCATTAATGTGATCAAAATAAAAAAATAAATATTTTATGAAAAGACAGAGGAAAGCCTAGATTAAGCTGCAAAATTAACACGTGGAAAGCAAAAGGTGTGCCTGGGGTGGGGGCACAATGAGAAAATAATGAATATAATAGGAACAGTATCAGTGGGCCTCAGATATCTATATGTCAGACACCAAACATTGTCAGTAAATAAAATATGGCTATATATTTCAATACAAAATGATATATACATACACACATATACATATGTGTATATATATACATATGTATGTGTGTGTGTGTATATATATATATATATATATATATATATATTTTGAACATGGCTACAGTGTAGTAATAGAGGAGGATACCTTGCATCAACAAAACTAATCTAATAGAAATGGCAGGAGAATAGGACCATGTTAAGATACACATACCAGTAGAAATCTTTACCCTAAGGTTGGAGCATGATGGCACATATTTGAATATGGAATAAAAGCAGAAATAAATAAAAGTGTTATGATGGCAAAGGGATGCTACAGTCTCTCTAAACCCACCATATAAATGTACCTTAAACATGGTACAAAACTCCTCAGGGGAAAGATACTGACCTAATGGAGTATTCTGACCATCAGGCATCCCTTGAAGATCTGAAACTTCTAAAAGTGGAACATCCTGTTAAAGCCATGACATGACTTGCTGGTATTTTGTATTTTAAATGGTAAAGAAAGTCACAAGGAGGAAATTGTTGCACTGGTTTAACTCTGACCATTGAAACAAATCTGATCACTGTCATGAGAGGGTGTTTGGAGAAAGCAATCTTGTGATATTCACAAAAGCCTAGAAAGACACAGACATGACTTCAGAACAGCGAAGTTAAAAATAATCAGAACGTGTGTGTGGGTGTGTGATCCTAAGGAAAGAGGCTTGAAAGATAACACAGCTTAAGAGAGATAGGGTGGTGAAAAAAAAAAAAACAACTCAGGAAAAAACCCATATAATCAGAAATTTTTCTAATGATAAGGAAAAAGGATATAGATCTAAAGGAATGAATGTCACTGAAAGTCAAGTTCATATTTTAAAAGGACATATATTAAATATTGAAGGAGAAGTATAAACATCAAAAGAATACAAAAGAGCAGCAACAGGTGGTAAGAATAATGTTAGGTAGCCTAAATGTTAAAATGAAACAAAGATTTGAGAAAGATGCTTGAAAAAGTGTAAAGAGATTTAAAAGCCATGTGCAGAGCAAGATGAGCAAGAAAGGTGTCCCAGCCTGGGTTTCCCAGAAAGCAGAGCCTGAGACAAAGGCTCAAGTGCAATTGCATATTTAGAGGTGATCTCAAGAAGCACCCCTCAAGGCGGAGGAGTAAAACGGGGAAGGAGGGAAAGCCGATACCAGGATGCATTGGTGGGCCTCATATCTGTCTGACCTAGAAATGAAAGTGAGATGTCCTTTCCGTCAGTTCTCATCCTTCCGTGGTTGAGGATCCTGCCCTGGACTTCTGGGTGGCGACTGGGTGAGGCCCACCCTGGCTCCCCCGGCCTTCAGAGTAGACCTGGGCAGTAAACGAGAGGGGCACAGCACAGAGGTGCTTGGTTTATGTTGGCAGAAGTCTTTTTGGAATGGGTTGCTGCAGCCATCCTGCAGTAAGAGATGGAGCCCAGAGGACCTGAAGTTTGTTCAAGAGGTGTTTGATAAAGAAGAGCAAGCAACCTGCTTGAGGAAGATCGCGGATGCAGAGAGCAGAAAGGGAAAGCAAAATGGCTCAATTACAAAGTCTCTCTTAAAGGGATAAAAACATGAAACTATGAAGGATAAGCCAAGCATGATTAAGGGGAACTGAAGCCATTTAAAAAATGTCTGACTGTTGGTCCCAGTTTCTTCCCCTGTGACATCCATGAAGACACAATAAAATAAGATGCGCTCTAACTAAGATTAAAAGAAAAATAATAAAAATCAAAGTATAAAGCAATGGGTATAGAAAGCACTGTATTTCTGGAAGTGTTTCAATTTATGTTAAAAAGGGGAGACATCTGTATGTATATATGTGCATATAACAAAGTCATATATTTCTTTCAGTGTGACTTTGGATCCTCCCCTAGAGGTCATCTCACATTATCTTCACTGCTGTGTCCCCAGCACCTAGAAATGAGCCTGGTACAAAGAAGGTGCTTATTAACCCTGCTAAATGAATAAATGAGAAATTGATTGAAACGCGATCGTTATAGGAATCATTAAAATGTATCTTGAAGACACAGACAATTTTAATATTATAATAAATTTTATTTCCTGGATCTACTGAACCTTGTATACTACACGCAGAGCATATATCTTATTTTCAAATTTTAATGAATAATTATAAAAAATGATTAGATTGTAGATCACAAATAAAAAATCTTCAAATCAGAAACTGAGCAGGAAAATGTTATCCAGTCACAATATAACAAAGTGTAAATTAATAGCCAAAGGTTAAAAAACAAACAAAAATAAAACCCAGCAATTTGGTAATTTAAAACACTCTTTAAAAAACCTATTAGGACAAAAAAGAAATCGAAATTACAATAATAGGCTATTTAGAAAGTAACAGAAATTTAAAAAACACATTACTCATTATTCTAATGCAATGCAACCAAAGTTATACTCAGAGGCCATAATCTTAAATGCTTTCATTATTAAAATAATAATAAAATAAAGAAATTTAGCAAAGTCAATACTTTAGAAAAACAGCCACAAAATAAACCTAAGAAAATGGAGGAAAACATGTAATAAGTATAAAGAGAGATTTTTTAACGAATTCAAAACAAAATAGTATAGTTTCTCAGTAAATCCAAGAGCTCTTTCTTTAAACACAACACACCACTACCAATGAAAATGGCCAAAAGCAAATCCCATCAAGTCGAAAAAGAGAAAACAAAAAATTTTTTAAATGAGGACATAATAGGAGAGATTTGTTTTTAATTCAAAATAATATTACACACAAGTTATGCTAAATCACTTTAAAACTACATTAAATGGATGATTTCCTAGGAAAAAATATCAATTGGCCAAAATCAAATTAAGGAAAAGTGGAAAATTTGATTTGAACAATAATATAAAATAAATTACCAAAGTCTTCAAAACAGATCCATAATCAAATAATTTTACCATCAGAATTTCAAAGAAGAGATAATTTCCATGCTACATAAACTATTTTAAACCATTGAAAACGACAGTGTTATCCACTTTGTTTTCTTAAGCTCAAATGCCACAAAAAGACTTGTACAAGAACACTCCCACCCATCAGGAAAGAAAAAACAAAAACCTATATGTGAGTTCACTGAGAAAAAATGATGCAAAACTCTTAAAATATTAGCAAATCAAATTCAAGGTATCTTCACATAATCATCTACCATGACCAAGTAGGATTTGTCCTAAGATTGAAAGGCTGGTATATTTTCAAAAGAGATATGATTATAACGTGCCATATCTCTAATACAAAAAAAATCCCATAATAATCTTAAAAGATGCTGTAAAATATTTGATAACAATCAATATGTTTCTTAATTTTTTTTTGCAAACATACAAACACATTAAGGAAACTAGATTTAGAAAATTAAGCCTTCTGTTGCAAAAGGGTATCTATCCTAAATCAACAGCTAACATCATATTTGATGGCAAAACACTAAACGTGATCCCATTAAAAACCAAAGGAAAAAAAAAAAGACAGAACCTGACTCATGTCCACTATCTTCTTCACTACTTAACTTTAAACCAGGCTGTGCATGGTTAAGACAGCACAAAAGAAAGAGCTTAGGTGTCAGAGCCAGGTGAGCTCTGAATTACCAGACCAGTTCTAGAGCAACGTTTGTGGCCTTGAACAAGCTGCTTAATTTCTGCTCATCTTTCTATAAGGATAGTTACTTTACATGGAAATAATGAAGATTAAAGTTAATTCATAGAAAGTTCTGGAGACAGTGCTGGTTGTGTACAGCACAGTGCAAAAGAAGTTGCTAGTTGTTCTAATGGCTACTTTAGGTGGCTTGAATAGCAAACCTTAATGGCATGTGTATTAACCATATTTTCCCATTTTTTGTATTCTTGATGCTTTGGCATCTGAGGCTTAACTGACTGGGAGGAGACTACCCCTCCCAGGATTAGCTAATTCCTAGAGATAGCAAACATTCTCTAAATGCCAAGCCAGCAATTCAGGGCCCATATCCCCACCTGCCTTCTTTTATCAGGTGCCTGCAGCCTGGTACACTATGCCCCTGTCTTAAATCACTCCAGGACTGGGTACTAGAGAACTCAAGGCCACCCCTGCATCCCAGAGCACACTGAAATTGTTCAAATGAGCCAATCCCAAACCTGTCTGCCCTGTCTTCCCTGCCCCGCCCATTCCTTCCCATGAAAAGCACAACAAAGTCTCACACCCATGCTTTCTCCTCACTCCCTACTGACGCTGGTGCTTCCCTGTGTGGCCCTGCCCGGCGTGCTCTGCCTCCCGCTTCTAGGGTTCTGTGAATATAAACTTCTTCCTTCATGACAGTCATGTCCGTGTCTGTGTGTCTCACCATATCTGATTAAAACAAATCCTGGTACATTTTAAAACAGCCTGCCATAACATTCTGCTGCTGCCTATCTTGTTTATTATGATTATTATTAATATCATATAAAATGTTTAAAAAGAGGCATAGAGTTAGATAAATCAGAGTTGGATTAAATCATATTCTGGATAAAATTAGAAGTCTAAAATATCTTGACAGGTTGGACTTATGAAGGCCAGTAGCCTAGGGTGGAAGAAACCTTTATTGATATGTATATATTCCTATACTTAAGAGAAGTGATGCATTAAATGCAGAATGGGGGAAATAGGGCCTCACAGCAATCCATCAGGAAAAAAAGAATATATACATTTGGATGGCTTCAATTTGGGGGATGAGGCTGATGGTGTGATATGGCTACTAAAAATGTAAAGCAAATTTGGGCTGTGCTAACAGTCTGATTGTCAGCACGAAGTAGAGGCTATCTTCACTGTGTTGTATGCTAGATGGACAACATTTGGAGCTCTTTTCCTTTAAAAATCTTAGCGACTAAGGAACACCATTAGAGTTGGAAAATTAGAATAGTGAAGGGTGTAAAATCATGTTGAAAGATATATAAAAGAGAAAGGAATGTAGTTACCTTTAAGTATCTGAAATGTTCTCATGTAGAAGAGGAAACCCATATTCCCCTTTCTCATTATTGTATAGAACCATGTCCAGTGTGTGGAAGTTCAAAAGAGGAATGTTCATCTCAGTAAGAGTTAAGGGGAAGAGTGGAAAGAAATTAACATTTCTTTGTTGAGCTTATATTATGTGCAAGACGTTGTACTGTCTTATACTCATATACACCTTACTTCTAATATTAAATGTTCTCCCAGTACACTATTGTCATTCTACTAGTAAAAATTCATAAAATATTTTATAAGGAATCCCAAGGAAGACAATATTTGATATCCTCTAAGCCCTCTTCAAGTACTAAGAGTTGATGGTTTGTTAGCTAGCAGTTATACTTTAGGGAATGAGTCTGGGGCAGAGGCTGAAATACTTCTTAAGTTTCCTTACCCCAATATGACCATAAGCGTGTTAGGTGGAGTGAGACATATTCTTTTTCTCTAGCAAATTAAAACTCTGCACTCTATTATATCCCATATAAATAAATTTTTTAATCTGCTTATCTTTTGAGAAAGAATCACGTTTATTAATTTGTATTTAATAGGAACTCACATCAAATTCAGTGTCATTTTCATGGGTCAAGTAACCACAGTTGCTGTCTGATGCTGGGCATAGCATGACATATACACTGAAGAGTTAGAGCATCATTTGTTAATTGACACTACCTTAATGGTCTAAGATATAGACATAAAGGTATTCTTGATTACGTGGCCTGCTTTACTTATATGTAATATAGAAAAAACAATCTTAAAAAGCACAATAAATAACTGCTACTTTGTATCCTAGGAGAGTAGCATGACTCTTTCCTAAGGGGATGGCTTTCTTCTGTTTAGCAAAATGCCTTGCTCATACGTGTGAAAGAGGAAACTCTAAGAACATGAAATTCTGGAAGAAGACCATAAAATGAAGGGACAGTTAAATTGCTTTGCATGAATGTTAGCACTTATTTGAAGAAGCAAAAAGTTAAAAGAGGGGAAGAGTTCTGAGAACATGAGACAGGACCAAGCAACTTGAGAGCTGTTCAGGTGTAAGTGGGAAGAATTCCATCAAGAAATGCTAGACAACGAGAATTCCCCGGTGGTAAGGGTTGCTGGAGGAATTATGGCAAGATTCATTTAAAAAGTAATTCTGGGGCTTCCCTGGTGGCGCAGTGGTTGAGAGTCCGCCTGCCGATGCAGGGGACACGGGTTCGCGCCCCGGTCCGGGAGGATCCCACATGCCGCGGAGCGGCTGGGCCCGTGAGCCATGGCCGCTGAGCCTGCGCGTCCGGAGCCTGTGCTCCGCAACAGGAGAGGCCACAACAGTGAGAGGCCCGCGTACCGCAAAAAAAAAAAAAAAAAGTAATTCTGTATATTGTTGCAATGTATTAGCCATTCCCTACATAAAAATGTCTTCTAAGAATCGAGTTTCAGGGCATAAAGGGACTGTGTTGGCATGTGAGTTAGCACTGGACAACAAGAAAAGAATAGTCATGGCAGGGGAAGTGTAAGTTCAATGGGAATAGTTAATTAAAATACAGATAGCCATGAGAAGGTACATTTAAGATGTGTGCAAAAATCTTAGCGAAGATATTGAATTTCTTATTAAAGATGAGAATAGCGGTTGAAGTTAATTTTATGTAAGTCTCAAAGGACAGAATGACCTCAGCCGATGTCTAGATTGAATGTATAATTGCCTCAATTCTCTTTTTCACTGTGCTTCGGTAGAAACATCTTGAAAGTCAACCTTGTGAAACAATTACAAACATGTTCCTGTTATTCATGTGGCTCAGGCTTTTAATTTTTATTATTTCACTGAAAAGGCTGAACTATTTCATGTTGAAAGTGGAAAAGGTAATATGCCTATTGGATAGACATGTTTTTTCATCTAAATTAACTCATTGAATATTTGACCCTTATACACCATGAGATAGTTTGGAAATAGTTTCGTAAATTGGAAAGACATTAATTTTTAATATGCTACCTTTAGTAAAAAGCTAGAGTGATTCAAAATTCACTGTTACAAAATGCCAAAGCACTGCCCCCAAGATTTCCTTGAGGTTTCTAATTGGTAGTTAGCATTAGGTGGCCTCAGAACTTCCCATGGGCCAGGCCCTCTGATTCCTCCTGTGCTTAATATTCCACCTGGTAAGCCACAACTTCAGCCACTAGACTATACATCGGTAAACTTTCTTCCCGTATTTTCTTTATTGATCTAGTACAACGGCATTGAAATGCATTTCCAAATTAAAGGAAAGATGGAATTGACACTATAACAGCCTTAGAATAGTTTTTGCTTTACTAGATTCTGAACTATTTTCTCCCTCAAGTTATTTGAATGTGAGCCGAGGTGTGAACAAGGCAGGAATGAGAATCAATAATTAAGCCTGTTCTCTTTATACCCATGATGGTGGCAAATCCATTTCTTTTTCTCAGCCTGATTATTATTTAGCATTTATCCAATACCCTCAAGCCAGGTCTCCACAGCAATAGAGTAAAACTTCAGTAAAATGAAACAAAAACACATACCAGAACAACACACTTAGCCTGTTTCCATGAGGGTATTTTACTGTCTTGAGAGTAAACAAGTCCCAGAAGAAGAGGTAAGGGTAGCAAAAGAGGGAAGCTTTTTTTGTTATGTGTTTTCTTGGTTGTGACATGTCATAGTCCATCCCATGGGGCCACTATTATGTATGACCGCTGAAAAACATGGAACAAGGGCTTCTAGAGAGATGCCTATTCCACATTCTCCAGTCTGCCTTGCTCACCCATAATTCCCCCAGACATGATGCGTATTCTATGCCCATTGATTAGAGAGCAGGTCATAGCAAATAAGAAATTCCTTGTGAGAATAGGTCCAGAATCCGAACCTTGAGACAAAATTTCCAAGGAAACAAACTCCACAAAACCTTGCTTACAGACTTTCCAAGGAATCAGTTATGGATGGGATAGCAATGTGCCCAAAAAGACAAAAGGAAAATCATGATCTGACAAGAGGTCATACTTGTGTATCCCCTCGTGCCTGCCCAGTGAGATATACTGGGAGATCAAGTCATCTGACTTTGCTACTTCCGAGCTGAATGCCTTAATGCAATGTGGGGAAATTGGTCACAGCTGGAGACAAACCCTGCTTACTACCTTTCTCTTTACAGTGATTTTTCCCTAGAAGACTGCAAATCATCAGAAAAATAATGTCTCTCCCATGACCTCCTGGGCTCTGGTGTTGTCCAGACACCATTACAGGTATTGATTTAATGGCTCTAGACTGGGGCAGTGCACAAGCAGATATTTTGTTCCAAGAAGAAATGGGGGCAATTCTGTATGTAATCCAGATGTCTGTTCAGGTCATACCATTCTTTGAGACTAAATCATGTCCTAGAGAATCAAGCTTGCCAAAATTTTCACACTTGGCATTTAAACCTAAAACGTCTTTACTTTGTGTTTTTGCTTTCTTGTCTCTCATTGTGTCTTCATTTATCCAAAATTTGGCTTCACTTGACACCAGCCTATGAAAAGTAACTCACCAGCATCCTTCAGGGATTAATATGGTCTTCTCTCCCACCTCTCCAGCCATTGCTCAGCCTATATCCTTCATTCCTTCTCCTACTAAAACCCATATGATTTAGATGTTTGTTCACAGTTCTTCTTTCTCATTCTATCCATGTTCTTGACAATCTCATCTATTTCACTTTTTTTTTTCCCCAGTAGGTATCTCCATCTAACCCATGCCTCAAACTCAACCTGTCCCAACCACATGTCTCATTTTTTCAGCCTCTGGTCCTATGTTACCTGGCTCAGTTACTGACATCCCAAGTCATTGCTCAGTCTCAATATGTCCTTGTCTCTAACTGTTGTGTAACCCAATCGCTAGCTTCCCAGCAAGGCCCTAGATCTTTCCAGTTACAAATAATCTCCTCCTCCTGTAAAAACCTAATGCATTTTGTTATTATTTTGGTTATCCTATGTACCAAAGCCTACTTTGTATTATTTGTATTTCACATAACACTTTAGAATTCACAAATTTGCATCTGCCGTTTCATGGATTCTGTCTTTCTCAGACAGAATCTCTTTGAGAGTCAGAGACCTTGGATTATTTGCAGTTGTATTCACAAAGTTTCCAACACACTACACTGTATGTAATAGGTATGCAATAAATTTTTTTGAGGGTCAGAGACTTTAGATTATTTGCAATTGTATTCACAAAGTTTCCAACACACTACACTGTATGCAATAGGTATACGGTAAATCTCTGTGGGTTAGTAGAAGTCTTCCAACATTTCTCCTGAGTAGCTCAATGTTTCAATTATGCAACTTCCAAACAATTCTTTCTCTTGTTACTAAGGTCCCAAAATATGAGATATGTACAGGACTTTTGTGTTTGATGAGCGTCAGGATTAAAACATTGACAATAGTTGCAGATACTAGTGAACTGTTTAAAATGGATTGACTATAAAAGTAATACTAATTACACTCATTTAAACAGACTACAGATCAAGTTACCCAATAATAATGATTCATAACAATAATATATATTAAATGAACTTGGTTATGAATTTAATTTGATATGATTTTCTTGATTACACTGCTAAAATATTCATATGTATTTCATTGTCATAAATTGTTTCAATTTTCACATGGCTGTCTATCCAGAATCTTAAAAGAAATCAGTGAAATTGTGCTTAGCATGATCTTCAGTGTTTTTGGTTTTGCCAGAGGTATAAATAAGAGATTCAGTCATTAAAGAGATTGTAATGTTAATTTTTTAATAAACATACTGTAAAATTTAACCTTTTTGTGGACAGTTCTATGAGTTTTAACACATGCATAGATTCATGCAGCCACCATCACAATCAAAACAGGTCTATCAATCAAAAAAAATTTTCCTTGTTCTGCCCTCTTGTAGTCAAATCCTCCTCCCTCCCTGGCTCCTAGTAACTGTTTATCAATTTTTAGGAGCTACAGTTTTTCATTTTCCAAAGTGTCATATAAATAGAATCATGCACCCTTTTGAGACTGGATTCTTCACTTAGATTCATCAGGTTGTGAGTGCCTCAATAGTCACTCCCTTTTTATTTGTGAGTAGTGTTCCATTATACAGATGCCCCTCAGGGTATAATTTTATCTGTTGAAGGGCATTTGAGGTGTTTCTATCTTCTGGCAGTTCTGAATGAGCTGCAATAGACATTGATGTACAGGTTCTTGTATGAACATAAGTTAAAATTTTTCTAGAGTAAAACACAGGAGTATAATTTCTGGATCATATGGTAATTGTATGTTTAAGTTTATAAGAAACTGCCAAACTGTTTTCCTGAGTGGCTGTACTATTTTGCATACCCATCACCAATGTATGAGAGTTCTAACTGTTCTGCATCCTCACCACTACTTGGTATTGCTAGTCGCATTTTAAAAAAATGTTATCTATTCTAATAAGTGTGCGTTAGTCTCATGATGGTTTTAATTTGCTTTTCCCTGACATTCTGATGTAGAATACCTATTCATGTACATACTTGCCATCTATAAATCTTTGGAGAAGTGACTGATCAAATTTTTTTACCCATTTGCTTTTGAGTAGGTTGTTTGATTTCTTATTGCTGAGTCCTGTGAGTTTTTAATACATCCCAGATACAGGAATACCTTGGAGATATTGTGGGTTAGATGTGTGGATTTGACCATCCCAATAAAGCAAACATTATGTTAAAGCAAGCCACACAAATTTTTTGGTTTCCCAGTTCACATAAAAGTTATGTTTACACTATGCTATAGTCTATTTAATGTGCCATAGCATTATGTCTAAAAAATGTACATATCTTAATTAAAAAATAATGCTGTTGGAAAAATGGCACTGATAGACTTGCTCTATGCAGGGTTGCCACAGCCCTTCAATTTGTGAAAAGTGCAATAACTACAAAGCTCAATAAAGTTAAATTCAGTGAAGTTAGGTATGCCTATACAAATACTTTGTCAAATATGTGAAATGCAAATAATTCTTGACTTTTAATTTTCTTAACAGTGTTTCTGCAGAACTATTTTTTTTAATTGTACTGAAATTTAATCGATTTCTTCATTTATGGATTGTACCCTTGGATCATATTTTAAAATTATTTGCCTAACACAAAAAGTATAAGGATTCTTCCCATGTTTTCTTCTCAAAGTTTTATAGTTCTACATTTTACAAATAAACTTATGAGGTGTAAGGTATAGGTTTAGGTTCTTTTTCTTAACACATGGATATCTAATTGTTCAAACACCACTTCTTGAAAAGATTATCCTTTCCCTCACTGAATTACTTTTGTATCTTTCTCAAAATTAATTTTTCATGTTTGTGTGAGTATATATCTGGATTCTCTAGACTGTTCAACTGATCTGTGTCTATCGATAGTACACTGTTTTGATTACTGTCATTTTAAAGTTAAGTCCAAAAATTGGGTAGTGTTTATCTTCTAAATTTTTTCCTTTTTTTTCTTCAAAATTGTTTTGGCTATTCTAGCTTATTTGCCTTTCTTTGTAACATTAAAAATATGGGTTTATCAAAAAAAATCCTGCTGAGATTTTGATTGGAATTGTGTTGAATCTACAGATAAATTTAGGAAGAATATACAGTTGACCCCTGAACAACAAGGGTTTGAACTCTGCAGGTCCACTTATACACAGTTTATTTTATTTTTCCAGTAAATACATACAGTACTACAGTATTCTCAGTTCATTGGATCTGTGGGTGAAGAACCTCAGATACGAACGGAGGGGCTGACTATGTGTCTTGAGCATCCGCAGTGGTTCCTGGAACCAATGCCCTGCATATGCCAAGGGATGACTCTAAATCTTTTCTATATTGAGTCCTCCAATTCATGAAAAAGCAATGGTTCATCTTTTGTTTATATCTTCTCTCTATTGGGTTTTTCACTTACCTCTCTCTATATGTTTTCCCAGGGGTTGTTCAAGGGATAAAAATTCATATTTGACTTTTCACAGCCTACTTAGAATTAACATTTTGCCACTTAACTGAAACAGAGAAATCTTTGCCACCATATAGATCCTTCTATCCTCCCTCTTTTGTGTTGTACTTGTCAACATAAATTGAAGATCCCTTGAAAAATGTTATAGTTTTTGTTTTTAACTATAATATACATTTTAAAGAATTTTAGAGCATAAAATTAGTCTATTATTTACATTCTAATATTTAAATTAAACACAACACAAACCAGACAGTGGAGCAACATCTTTAGGGTACTAAAAACAAAAACAAACCAAATTTTGAAAAAAACTATGTCAACTTACAATTTTTTCCCTATGATAGTCTTAAAAAGTGAAGGTGCTATAAAGACATTTTCAGACATACAAAAACTGAAATAATTCATTACTTGTAGACTTGTATTATAAGAAATATTAAGGGAAGAAAAAGTGTAGTGTGTAGAAATCTGTAACTATGAAAAAGAATGAAGAACACTGAAAATGGCAATTATGTGGATAAATATAAAGACATTTTCATTATTTAAATCTATTTAAAAAATAAGTGGGTGCTTAAAGCAAATATAATAGCGCATTGTGAGGTTTATAACATATGTAGAAGGAAAATATATGGCAACAGTATCATAAAGATGGGATGAGTTGAAATGAAAGTAAACTTGTAAGTTTTTTATATGAAGAGGTACAATGTAGTATTACTTAAAAGTAGACTCTGAGAAGTTAAATATGTATAGAATATATTGGAGAGTTGTAACTAAAAAGCAGACAAAAATGGAATCTTAAGGGGATATTTAATTAATACAAAACAAGGCAGGAAAAGAGAAAAAAAGAGAACAAAGAATAGATTAGACAAATAGAAAACAAATAACAAGATGGTAGATTTAAATACAACCATCCATATTACATTCAATATAAACGTTCTAAACACTCCAATTAAAAGGTGAAGATTGTCATATTGGATTTAAAAAAGAAAAGCAAGATCTAACTATATGCTGCCAACAAGAAATCTACTTTAAATATAAACACAATAAGTTAAAAGCAAAAATATGTAAAAGGTAACCATGTTAACAAAAATTAAAAGAAAGCTGGAGTGGCTATATTAATATCCAACAAAATAGATTTTAGAACAGAGATTATTATCAGGGATGAAGGGGATCATTTTACAATGATGAAGAGATCGATTCAGCAGAGAACATAATCCTAAACAGTGTTCACCCAATAACAGTTACAAAATATATGAAACAAGACTGATAAGAGAAATGGACAATTAGTGATTTCAATACTCTTATCTCAATAACTGATAGAGAAAGCAGACAGCAATTAAAATAGAAAGATTGCCTGACCATAGAAGACTTTAACAACACTATCAACCAATTTGACCTAACTGTATTTAAAGAACAATCCTCCCAACAATAGAATATGCATTCTTTTCATTGTACACAGAACATTTACCAAGATAGACAATGCT
Organism: Physeter macrocephalus; assembly: GCF_002837175.3. Classification (NCBI taxonomy): domain Eukaryota; kingdom Metazoa; phylum Chordata; class Mammalia; order Artiodactyla; family Physeteridae; genus Physeter; species Physeter macrocephalus. The sequence continues at coordinate 6,775,395 of NC_041229.1, read as the reverse complement.
TTAGGCTGGGAGTCAGTAAGCTATGGCTCACAGGCCAAATATGACGCACTGCCTATTTTTGTAGATAAAGTTTTATGAGAACACAAACATGCCAATTTGTTATGTATTGTCTATGGCTGCTTTTATACTAAAACAGTAGAGCAGTATATTTATGACAGAGACTGTGTGGCCCAAAATTCTAAATTACTTACTCTCTGACATTTTACAGAAAAAAATTGTATACTTCTGTTTCAGACCAAAGAGACATCCCAATGTAAAAAACAGTCTACAAAAGAACAAATTGACAATTGCACTTTGTCAAAATTAAGAACTATGCCCTTTAAATGGTACTGTTAGGAGAATAAGAAAAGTCACAGACTGGGGAAAAATTCTGGCAAATCACATATTTGATAAAGGATTTGTATTCATAATATGTAAAGAACTCTCAAGCTCAATAATAAGAAAACTCAGTAGAAGTCCAATAACAAAATGGGTAAAATACATATGAATGACAAATAAGCATATGAAAACATGATCAACAGCATTTGTTATTAGAGAAATGCAAATTGAATGTATGAGATATTATTGCATATCTAGTAGAATATCTAAAATTAAAGGCTGACTGTATCAAATATTGGCAAGGATGTAAAACAACTGGAATATTCATACATTGCTATAAATGCTTTGGAAAAGAGTTTGGAAGTTTCCTTAAGAAGGTAACCGTACATCTGCTATTCAACTTAGTCTTTCTACTACTACTGGTACATGCAACAAAAATAAAAACATATATTTATGCAAAGGCTGGTACAGAATTGGTCATAGCAGCTTTGTTTGAATTGCTCCAAACTGGAAATAGTCCAAATATCCATCAACAGGTGAATGGATAAATAAATTGTGTTATATCCATATAATGGACTATTATTCGGCAATATAAAAAAATGAACTACTGATACATCAACTGTGTGGATAAATCTCCAAATAATTACACCTATTGAAAAAATCCAGGCAAAATAAAGGCACACACAGTATGATTCCACATATGTGAAATTTTAGAAAACATGAACTAAAATATATATTGTCTAAGTGCAGACAAATGTTTGCCTAGAGTTAGTGGAAGGGTGGAAAGGGAGGGAAGAATTACGAAGGACCACAAGAAAATATTTTGGGTTTATGGATGTGTTAGTTATCTTGGTTAAAAGAAAAAATATAGAATTTAATAATGAAGACATTTCATCAGCCCCAGCCAGACTGAGCAACTGAGTACTTTTGATAATTCTTGGTTGTTGTTTACAGCATGCCTCTATAACTGTTAGCTATTTTTTTAACCTAAAACAATTTCCCTCTGTATCCCAGTCATTGCACATGAAAAAAAAGAACATATTTTTATAAAGTTGAGATTGAAAACTGTCTCTAATTTTTAATATATTTGAAGTTCCAATAATATTTAATTTTTTTCCCTCTATTGTCACATGTGTCAAGTGTGACCTCATTGCTATTATGATCCTTTATTGAATTGTAGTTATTTGAAGTCTTACAAACCCATGTTTTCTGAGATTTTGCAATTATCTCTAGCATAACAAAAACAGTCCATTAATATTTACTGAACAAACAGATATGGCAACGCACATAATAGTGAAAACTTCAAGGCAGACACTACATGAATGCTGGGTAGGAGTTTTGTGCAGTGCCAATTTCAATAAGAGGTCTAGTTACATATCCTTTAGAATATTTTTAATTTCTAAAACACTGTAATTTTCTGGAAAAAAATTGAATTTCTCCTTTCATAATATTATGATTTTTAACTAAAATGATCCCTGAAGTCCATTCCTATTCTTAACTTTCTATTATCTTATTATTCTATAAAGAATTAAAATATGTTCCCCCAGAGATTTCCCCATTGGAGCTTATACAGAGTATCCCAAAAAATATTTGGTGAGAGGGAGTGCCCATGAAAAAAGAAAGTGTTGCATGGAATAGATTTTCTTATAAAAAGTATTTTAAAAATACATGTGTGAAAAATATTAAGAATATTTATATCACTGTTTTCTTTCCTATGCTGTAGTCTGCCTTTTAAGGAATAGGGTGCAATCATGAAGAATGCCAAGATGTTGCATGACTGATCACCTGATGCATATATAAATGACATTCAGTTTGTGCATTGATGCATAGGCATCATTTACAAACTAACTATCATATTGATGTATGTGGTCTATTTTGTCTTTGCTGGCCTATCTTGAATACAGTGTCTTATTTTTTTACATATATCGTGATAGTGAGTTATTTTGTTTATTTTTCTCCTTAATAAAATATGTCTCTAATTTTCATTTTTTCTATTATAGAATAAAAAAACCCCACACAAATCAAATTTTTATCACTCCTCACAGTAATTAAGTAATCTGTGGAGATTACTGCTTCTTGCTGTCTACTTTCATTCATGTGCACATTATATCTTATGATCTCTTACTGGTGTTGCATCCATACATTTTCATTTTTAATAAATTCTGTGTTCCAAAGTTGGGGAAATGCTGACTTAGTCAAACAATTATTTGTGTGACTATTTGATTAATGTTTCTATCTTTCTCAAGAAACTATGTTTCCAGTCAGGCCCCATGTCTACTTTCTGCTCACTGTTATATCTCTAGAATCTTGCTCAGTTTCTGACATAGGCAAATAATAAAAACCAACCAAACAAACAAACAAAAAGCACCATGTGTGTTAATATCCATAGAATCAGGAACTAGTAATTTCTGCCACTAAGTTAGCAAGGATTCCTCTCATCCTATTATGTATCAAGCCTTAGGATAGATTGCTCCCATTGGCATGTTTTTACCATTAGGTTTGGGTTGATTCAATGTCAGCCAGCAATCCCTCTGTTCCTCCCATATGGAATTACATATCCCACGATGGGAATATGTTGTCTATTTCCTGCCTTGTCCTTTATGGCAAGTCATGCTTTGCTGGAAAAGAAATGCTTAATTTACCTCATTGTAGAAAAGCTACCTTGAGTAGCTTGTGGAATTTAAAGTAACTTGCTCCTGTATTTTCAAAGGCCATATTATCTTTATAAAATATTTCAACTTGTATTTAAATTAAACATGTTCTCAAGCATTGTTATAGAGAAGTTATTCCACAACTTATGGGTGCAGATAAATGTGTTTTGAAGATATATACATTTGTACTTCTAGATTTTAAACTGTTTAATATGCCATTTTACTGGTGACAACTTCTGCTGTATTCTATTCCTTAGAAGTGAGTCACTAAATTTAGCCTATACTCAAGGGGAGAGGAATTTGTCTCTATCTTTTGAGGGATAGACTGGAAAAGATTTTGTGGACATATTTTAAAACCACCCCATAGAGATACATACAAAAATCAATATTCTTAGATAAGACATTTTATTTCTAAAATAAATGCAAAATATTATAAGACTGGAATAGTCAGCTAACAAGAAGAGACTCCTAAAAATTAAGGGAAAATTCACCAATATGATTGCTGAAATATATATGTATCTATGTAATAGAAAAGATAAAACATAAAAATTAAAAATATTGTTCAGAATTTATTAGGAAAACCTATAAAGATAAAAACCTGGAAAGTAAAGAATAAGAATATAGATAATTGATAATGAAGATTCAACATCTAACCAATAGGAGATACAGGATGGAGACACAGAGGGAAAATACTTATCAGCAAGGAAGAAGTAGGAGGTACAGCAGAAAAGGTGGGAGGGGCAGAGGAAGAGGACCGGGCGTGGGAAAGGAGAGGTAAGAAGAGTAGGATACAAAGAGGCAAAGGAAGAAGAGGAAAAGAAAGAAGAAACATCCCAGATCCAATGAAGTTGTGTTCTCCTCAGTTACTCTGAGTGCTGGGAGATAATATGGCAAATGACTTCAAACAACCGAATGAAAACAGTGGGCAAACTAAACTACTACAGCCAGAAAAAGTTCCAACCAAAGGGGATACAAATATTTTCAAGACATCTGAGGACAAAGAATTTTTATCTTTCAAGTTTTGGGAGTAAATATTTCAGATTGGAGCAAGATTGTTGTGTCTGGGTGATAATATTGAAAGAAAAAAATGGCATAAATCATATAAATATATGTCATATGAATAGATTATATATATATATAAATATCAACATAAAAAAAGCAACTGAGACTTCGTCTTCCACTAAAGACAGACTGCACAGTTTCCAATGAGAAAAGCTAGAAAATCTGGAGGAAAGAACCTGTTTGAAGCATTGAGAATTAACAAAGCAGTGAAGAATTACAAAGCCAAAATTCCCTAAGAAAACCTAGGGAGGTGAGCTTTTAACCATGGGGCATCTGTGGATTTAAAAAGGATACCTGCGCAGAGATTCTGAAGACTCAGATGACTTGAGAACAAATGTTGAAGTCCACAGTCTGCAAGGAGAGAGTCCTTGGTGAATCCCATATGCTTTGGGTTAGGACACTAGGATTAAGGGTAAATCTTAAATGAACCAGACTTTATAAGGACTGATACCTAGCTTTTAAGCATATACAATTCTTACTGGGCTAAGGTGATTTGGATTGCTACTTTCCTAGCTACCTGTCAGAAGAAAATGTTCTGAGGGAAGATAATATCATTGTAGACTGAAAATATCTCTATAATTTTTAATGTACAACCTTCAGTATCCTTAACCCCTGGCAACCACTAGTATATTCACCATTTCTAAAATTTTGTTATTTCACAAATGTTATGTAAATGGAATCATACACTTCATAACCTTTGGGTTTTTTTCTTCTCAGCATAATTCCCTCGGTATTCATGAAATTGTTGTGTATATCAATCCAACAATCCCACTCCTGGGCATATATCTGGAGAAAACCATAATCTGAAAGGATACATGCACCCCAATGTTCATTGCAGCACTATTTTACAATAGCCAAGACATGGAAACAACCTAAATGTCCACTGACAGGGGAATGGATAAAGAAGATGTGGTACATATATACACAGTGGAATACTACTCAGCCATGAAAAATAATGAAATAATGCCATTTGCAGCAACATGGTTAGACTTAGAGACTATCATACTAAGTGAAGTAAGTCAGACAGAGAAAGACAAATATCATATGATATCACTCATATGTGACATCTAATATAAAAAAAGAGAGAGATACAAATGAACTTATTTACAAAACAGAAACAGAGTTACAGATATCGAAAACAAACTTATGGTTACCAAAGGGGAAACGTGGTGGGGGTGGGAAGGATAAATCAGGAGGTTGGGATGAACACACACACACTACTATATATAAGATAGTTAATCAACAAGGACCTATGGTATAGCACAGGGAACTCTACTCAATATTCTGTGATAACCTGTATGAGAAAAGAATCTAAAAAAAGAATGAATATATGTAAATATATGTATAACTGAATCACTTTGCTATACACCTGAAGCTAACACAACGTTGTAAATCAACTATACTCCAATAAAATTAAAATTAAAAAAAAATATTGTAAGCATTAAAAAAATAGTTATTTTTCATTTCTGAATAGTATTCCATGGTAGGTATATATCCCGGTTTAACCATGCATTGGTTGAAGGACATCGGGGCTGTTCCCAGTTTTTGGCTATTCTAAATAAAGCTGGTAGAAACAGGCATGCATAGGTTTTTATGTGAGTATGTTTTCATTTTTCTGAGATAATACTTAAGAAGGCAATTGCTGGGACATATAGTGATTAAATGTTCAATTTTTATAAGAAAGTGCCAAACGATCTTCTGGAGTGTCTATGACATTTCACATTCCCACCAGCAATGTGTAAATGATCCTATATTTCCACATCCTTGTCAGCATTTGGTGCTGTCACATTTTTGTTTTAGCAATTCTGATAGGTGTACAGTGATATCTCATCATGCTTTTTAGTTTGCATTTCCCTGATGGCTGAAATGTAAAGCATCTTTTCGTGTGCTTATTTGCTATATGTATTTCCTCTTCTGTGAACTGTCTCATCCTGTCTTTTGCTCATTATTACTTTTTTGTTGTTGTTGTTGTTAAGTTTTGAGAGTTCTTTATACGTTCTAGATACAAGTCCTTTGTTAGATATTTGGTTTGCAAATATTTTCTCCAAGTCTCTGTCTTGTCTTTTCATACTCCTCACATGGGCTTTTGCAGAACAAAACTTTCAGTTTTGATGAGGTTCAGTTTATCAATTTTTCCTTTAGTAGATTGTTTTTTTTTGGTGTCAAGTCTAAGAACTCTTTACCTAGCCCTAGATCCTGAAATTGTTCTATTTTTTTTCTAAAAGTTTTATAGTTTTACGTTTTACACTTAAGTCTGTAATCCATTTTGAGTTAATTTTTGTATGAAAAAAATAATTTTTGTATAAGGAAAACTGACAGTTTTTAAGTCATTCTCTTTAGAAATTCAATTTTAAAATATAGCAGTGTATATCTTTGATTTTCAAATGAACAAGTTCACATATACATAAATTAAAGGGAAGGTAATAAAAGGGAGATAAAATGCTTTATGTTATCATACTTCCATACTTTTGTTTTTGCTGCGCCAGCTGCCAGAAACACCTAATACTTTCCTTTCTAAAATCTTCACTTTCTTTAAAGTTTAGCCCCAAGTCCCATTTTCTCCAGGAAGCCTTCCCTGACTACCTCTGTTGAATAGAGAGCCTCTCTCCTCTCACATTCTGTAGTGCTCATTGGTACAATTAGTGCAACTGTACAACAGTTAGATTGAAGTCTGGTTTCAATTCCATTAATAATCTGTGCCCTCTCCTACCACAGGGTTTTGTACATGCTGTTCTCTCTGATTGCAATCCCTCCTGATCCTTCAGTCCTCAGGTCAAATACTACTTTCACAGAACCGATTAAGTACCCTGATCTTAAGCTTTCATAGAACTGGTGCTTAGTACATTTGCTAATTGATATTTATTTGATTGTTTGACTTTTGTCTTCCCCAGCAGAGTGTAATCCCCAGGAGGGAGGAGCTATTTGGTAGTGGTCACCCGTGTATGCCATATATATATATAGCACAATCCCTGGCAAATAATTGATACTCAATAAGTGCTTCTTGGGAAAAAAAAAAAAATGAATGAATGAGTTTTTGATTTGTAAATTTCTAAAGGTGGGGCAGTGACTTAAAACTCATAGAATCTGGGTGCTAGAAAGATTTAATAGTTGGTTTCCAAGTAAGAAAGCTGAGAACTTAGTTTATCTCCACACAAAGGGTCTAGAAGAACAGCAATATTTACCGAGATATTTTTATTGGGGGCAGGGGGCAAGGTGGTACATAAAACCTTTCCTGAAATACCCATGTGATTAGAGTTAAGTAGCCATCATCATTTAAACAATCAGAATAATTACTTATATTATGTAATTCCTTTCAAATGTAGAGTCATTACCTAAGAAAGCCTCCTATTATGTCCTTCAGGTAGTAAAATAAAATGCATTAAGAAACGGTGGAGATTGCCAGGCCAAGGAAGATATTAGTGGCCAGATTTGTACCAGAGCACTTTATAAAGACTGAATACAATGTTGCTGGCCTATTTATGAGTTAAAAATACACATTCTTTTGTTTGGCCCATTTTCCCTTTTCTGCTCTCCTGAGAGCCCAGTGGAACAGTGGCTCATTTTTAACTCCCTCCCCTAGTTTCTTATTTTCCATCTACCTGGGCGGATGGGAGTGAAAGTCACTTTGCTATTGTCAGCTGCGCACGGAATCTCTCCCAGAAGCAGGGTATGTAAAAGCCCCGTGTAGAGGACTTTCCATTCTTAGCTAAACCTAGCTGCTGTGGCCTGAGGGGCTAATCAAGTACCATAAACACTGATTAAACAAGGTAGGTCATTTCCATCACCATTTTCCAGAGGGGGAAATGGAGGCACCTCACCTGGGGATGATATTTGCAGACTCAGAAAGACGCTGTGCTTGCTTAATTCCTTTCCCCTTGCAAATGCCAGTGGAGAGCAGTGGGGGCATTATAGTTTGAACAACATTCAAACAGGTCACATTTGGGGGCTGAGGTGTCTCATTAAAAACTTCCTGTTTTACTGCTGTATATCCATATGCTCTATATCCAAATCCATGACAGAGGCTCTGCACATCTCCTGTCTTAATAGCTAATAGTCCTTGCCAGGAGGAATGAAAAAGTTGATTACACACAGCTTTGCCAATGTCTTTTGACAGGAAAGAGCAAAAAAAAAAAAAATCCTCCTGGACAAATGAAATGTCAGTCAAAGCTCAAACATATTAAAGCAAGATATGTGATATTATTTTCTTAGATTAGAGATTAACTGGTTTCTAGTTAACTCCTAGGATGTATAATAAGCTAGCATGACTGATTTTATGATTCAGGAATATTCTTGAATCCAGGTTTGTTTGTTTGTTTGTTGCTGTTGTTGTTTTTCACTCAGGTGTTTACCTCTTTGAAAAGCTGGTGTTATCATACAATGTGGAAAGCGACTGCTTGGGGAATTGAATGAGGAGTATTGCTCAGAATTTCTTCTTTCTTTCTTAATGAGCTGTAGTCTCTCGAATGTTAGAACAGGCCGAGATTTGAAGAAAAAAGAAACCTGAGTTTGAGCTGTTCGTATGTTGACAGTCCCCTGCTCTCAACCCTGCTCTGAGCTCTGCTTTGCCTCACAGGGATGTTTCCCCCAAACTGACTTGTGTGGCAGTGTGCGCGGGCGGCAGGAAGGAAAAGGAGGATTTTAGGATGAAACAGGACTTTTGAAACATGTTGCATTTTCACAGCAGGGAATGTGGCTGGAAATCACTGAAAGTTATGCAGATTCCATGACATTCTCATAACTACTTTCTCTTCAATGACTTTTCTTCTTGAAGGTTAGTTGGTGACATCTTTCACTCATAGGATCCATTGACTTATGGGATCCAATCACTCATGGGCTCTGGAAGGTGACACACCCCTCCCTCCTGGCTCTTGCTGTGGGTTTAATTTATGAAACGGTAATCCAAGACCTTTATACAGCCTCCAGACAATCTTTCCCTGAGTCCAGTACTTTAGAGCCAAATATACCTTATAGATTGTCTGCATCTTTGCTACCGAAGATGCAGCCCAAGGAACAGCAGCACTGATGTCACAGGAAGCCTGTAGAAATGTAGAATTCCCACCCCAGACCTACTGAATCATATCATGCCTTTGAACAAGATCCCCAAGTGATTCATATGCACATGAAAGTTTTGAAAGCTCTGCTTTCGATCACTGGGACACTGGGGCCCCAAACTGGGGAGATATTAGCTAGGGTCACACAACAACAAATCAGAGTACACTATTCCACTTTCTCCAGGCATACTGCTCTCTTTCCATATGATACTGCTTCTCTTGAGCCTGGAATTAAGACTTATTTGTGTCGACTAGTAAAAAAGAAAATGACTCCTATTTCATGGAAACATAAATTGTGCCTGGATGTCCATTATCTCTGATACAACTTGTAGAAAGCACAGGGCACAGTGCCTGTGTATGCAGTAGGTGCCCAATTGACACTATTATCATATTAGTGAGATTATTTATACTAATCGTTGTTATAGTCATTGATTTGGGATGTGCAGAAAAGGAACAGAAAATAGTGAGAAATTTCCATGGTGGTTGTCTTTATCCACCCATCTAAGCTTGCAGACCAAACCAGGAAATCACAGAGGCTGGTATGGTGGGAGGTGGGTTTATTTTCACTTAAATTCCTGCCAGAGGAGGAGGCAGTTAGTTGGTGAAACATTTACCAGTGCCTCAGAACTCCTTGTAATCGTGAGAGGATTCCTAAACACGCTTCCTTGGAAAAGTGAGAAGAGGAGAGCGGCCATTATAGACACTACCAGCGCCTTCTTGGAGAATCTCTTCTTTTCTTTGTAGGCTCAGTCTTTCTGCATAATTGGGAGATAACTCACCTCCTGGCCAGTGATCTCTCTTCTCTCCATTCTTTTCTCCCTGTTCTCCTTCTCTCTCTTCCTTTCTCTTCCCTCCACATTTGTGGAGCACCTACTGTATGCTAGGGTCCACAATAAGTGCCGGAAAAATAAGTAGCACTTCATTTCTTTCCTCAGAAAGATCTTATTGTAGCTCATAGGGGTCGCCCTGGATGGAATTTCCTATATTCACCCATCCTCAAATAGAAGAAAGGCTGTAGAGAGAAAGAAATTGAGTATATACTCAACTATATTTCGAAGTTCATTTCTATGCATCCCTGGCACTTTTTACTCATTGGGTTGCAAGTTAGGAGTAATTTGTATGTTTTAACAAATCTCCTTACTTAGATCCCTAAACCAGAGCTCCTTTGCTGTTCATCCTTTTTCTTACAGGTGAGTTAGAACGGGGCTCAACCTTGACAACTATAATGGCACATATAGGATTTATTCACTGGAACTTGGATGTGTTCTCTCTTTAGACAGTTTTACTTCCCGGACGTGGAATGCCAGGTCCAGGGCCTGGTGAGCATGTCAAGGGGCAAAAAATGATCATGCCTATTGTAGAAGATGTTATAGTTATTTGCTTTAGGGTCAGACTTATTTTTTTGGCATGAATGATGTACGGCAAGTTGATGGTGGGAATTTGATATATACTTTTCTTTTCCTTTGGAGGAGAGAACTACGGCAGTCGTCTCTGGGCTGTGCCAACGGATTCCACACACAGACATGGATCACTACAGCTCTACAAAGTGCATATGCAGTAGTGTTTTACTTCAAAGGATTGAGCCACTATTACATCTTGTTCTTAAACCAGAGAGTTTAAATAGCAATGCCATGTTTAATTACAGCCTGAGTAAGACTTCAGCTTCGAGATAGAACAACCTCAGAAATGAATCCTTTCATCTGTGAAAGGTATGTAATAGAGTAAAAGCCTTATCCATGTGTAAGAAGCAGAGGTAGGGTCGATCAGAATTAAATAGAGACCTGAATTATAGGATTTGGGGAAGGACTTTCTAAAACTATACAGAAAAACTAACCAACAGCTAATAAGATATTTCCAAGTACTCCTACTAGGGCTAATTTAATAGATAAGTTTTAGGTTGTAAATACAGTTTTAAAAGTGATTAGACAGTTTATATTTTAAGTAGCACTCACCTATCTCCTTTAATTAAATGATGGGGGGCTTCCCTGGTGGCACAGTGGTTGAGAGTCCGCCTGCCGATGCAGGGGACACGGGTTCGTGCCCCGGTCCGGGAAGATCCCACATGCCGCAGAGCAGCTAGGCCCATGGGCCATAGCCGCTGAGCCTGTGCGTCCGGAGCCTGCACTCCACAACTGGAGAGGCCACGACAGTGAGAGGCCCGTGTACAGAAAAAAAAAAAAAAAAAAATGATGGGGAAGCTATAGCATAGCAGGTAGGCATATGGTCTCTGAAAGCAGACAACTGTCTTTTCAAATTTTTATCCATCAACTTACTGGCTATCTACTTAACCATTCGAAATGCCCATTTCTCATTTTTAACATGAGAGTAATAAAACCCAACCAATTGGAGAGTTGCATGGGTTAAATGAGATAATGTATATAAAATGTCTGTCATATAAATGTTCAATTAACATGCACTAAAGCTAAATCTTTTGAGGGGTATGCACTTCTATGAATATTACCACATTTATAGATTATTGTAATGACAGAGTGCAGAACCTTTTCATCTCCCCAAAAGACTCCTTTGTGAACCTCTTTGTACATCACTCTACCCCCTAACTTTTGGCAAAGGCTGATATATACTCAATCACTATAGATTTGTCTTTTTGAGAATATCTGCACTATATAACTTTTGGAGGCTGGCTTTTTTCACTCCACATAATGCCTTTGAGATTCGTCCAAGTGGTTGTGTGTTGATCAATACTTTGCTCCTTTCCATTGCTGGGTGGCATTCTGGTGCATGGATGGAAATCAGCGTGTTTAGCCATTCACTCATTGAGAGATACTTGGATTGTCTCCAGATTTGGCAATTATAAATACAGCTGCTATAAACATTTGATGTACAGCTTTTTATGTGAATGCAAATTTTAATGTCTCTAAGGTAAAATATGCAGGAGTAGGACTCCTGGGTCCTATGGTAAATACATATTTAACTTTATAAAAACCGCCAAACTTTTCTAGAGTGGCTGTAAGATTGTGAATTCCCACTAGCAGTGTGTGAGAGCTCTGGATGCTCTGTGTCCTTGCTAGCACATGGCATTGTCAGTATGTTTTATTTTATCCATTCTAGTAGGTGTGTGGAAGCATCACGTGTGGTTTTATTTTGCATTTCCACAATGGCTGTCTTTGGGTATTATTGATTATCGTTTTGTGCATGTGTGTTTTTGTTTCACCCTTCATGTGTCCTCTTAGGTGAAGTGTCTGTTCAAGTTTTTTGCCCATTTTCAGTTGGGTTGTTTGTTTTTTACTGTTGGAATTGTGTTATCTATAGATGAATTTGAGATTGACACCTTCACCCTGTTGTCTTCCAATACATGTGCATTGTATTACTCTCCATTTATTTAGATCTTTGATTTCTTTCATCAGCATTTTATAGTCTTCGTCATAGACATAGAGTACAGGTTTCATGACATTTATAGCTAAGTATTTTATGTTTTTTAAAGCTTTTGTAAGTGATGTTTATTTTAAAAAATTTGTTTCCAATTGTTTATTGTTATTACATATAAATAAGACTGATTTTGCTTGTTGTCTTATATCCCATGACTTTCTAAACTCATTATTTGTAGGAGCCTTTTTTTGTTGATTTCTTGAGGTTTTGTACATAGAAAATCATGTCTTCTGTATAGGGATAGTTTTCATTCTTTTCCAGGTTTCTCCTGACATGCGTTCTCCCCATAGGTCAATGCCCACTTCTGGATTTTATGCTACTATGTGTCCACACTAGGGGAGAGAGGAGTTAAAATATGAAACTCCCTGCCAATTTAGTGGTACTTCACATTTTCATCTTCTTCCCCAACCCTCCTGCCACTATTTACTATTTAGAGTCTTCAAAAAGATGCTTCATGCATCCTGTACAGGTGGTACATCTGCATTCAATGGGAGAGAGAGTATGTTTGTGTTCTCTCCATCTTACCTGGTACCAAAACCAGAGATTGGATTTGGGCTCTTCCCTGCCCCTCAGTAATTAGAGCATGTTTGTATTCCTCCATTTACACTCTCTTTACTGTCCCTACTCCTTAACCTCCTCTTCTGACCTTAATTCTAGACAGACAGCCAGAGTTGAGAGCAAGACATATGTCAATGGAGTACAGTAAAATCAAGTGTCCATTGAGCTTTGGCCTCCTTTGCACTGTGCTCCAAAACATTGAGTTAAATGAATCTGGACACAGGGCGAGAGAAAACTTTAACTCAGCTGATGTTCGGATTATTTCAAATTAGTGAGTTTATTAGCCCCTTAAACCACAGAAATTATCTGGATCAATTTGCAACACAGGAAATCAATGAAAGCTTTCTTTGGTTGGCCAGTGTGGTTATTGATAATTCTGCAACCTTTGCCTTTAGAATGTGAGAGTGTGCATGTGTTGTCACTGTGGAGATGGGTTGCAATGAGAGGTGGCTGGTGGGAGGGTGCTGTCAAAGGAAAGAATTAAATGGAGGATGGTGGTGATATGAAGCTCTTGAGAGCTTGTTTTGACTGGTTTCACTGGTTTCATTGGGTTTTGTCTTTTTCTCTGGAGTCATCAAGTAAACCTTGACTCTCTGAGAACATCTTTCTGTTCACAGACGATGTGGCTGGTGAGGTTAAACTGATCTAACCCCATGGAAGCTGCTTTGTAGCGTCCTGCTGCTTCAGAATGAACTTTGGAAGGAAAGTTATCCACCTTTAAGTCATTGTTACTCTGCACTGCATCTGGTTTTCAGTTACAGATCCAGGTACTGACACACTCCAGGACTCTCTTTAATACATCCTTCCCTTTCCACACTTCCACTGCACCTGGAGGCTCTAAGCGCTGGTCTATTACATTGCCATCTGGTGGCTCCAAAGCTACATGGATGAGAAAAAAAAAAAAAGGACTTGGTGTTTTCTAGGTTTCTTCCAAGGCATTTCTTCTGCTGCTCTTGGTTGATTTAGGATGAATTCATGACAGATTTGTGCACCATTTTAGGCCTCTGATTAAGCCATTTCTCTCTTCCTGCATGTACCTGCCCAGAAGTGGATGAGGTCAGGGAGAAAGCAGAGGGATTTGGAAAGCAACAGGGCTTCTGATAGGAAACTCTAAGAATTATCTAGAGAAAATGGTGCTCTTGAAATGCATCTGATCCAAGTGTAGTTGCACTGAGTTTCCTTCTCTGCTTAGGTAACTTTAGGAGTTTTTAGCCTTCTTAGCACAGACAACATATTTGGCCTGAGATACCTTTTTACATTCGTGGTTCTGGGTTTTGGGGTCATTGATACAGAATGACTTCTACACCAAGCATCTCCTCCCAATCCCCACCAGCAACTCCTCCTCCTGCCTTAGCGCGAAAAGGTGCTTTGCTGTTTCATGGGTTACGTTTTGCTTGTTTTGCCTAAATCAATCTGGAGGGTTTTTCTGTTGTCTGAACTTTTTAGTATTCTAGAAGAAAATGTCAAAAGGAACACTAGCTGCCTCAGTAATACTGATGGAAACATAAGCTCATAAGGAGCAGGAATCTGTGCTGTGTTTTTATTTCACCACTGTTAGCATCTCATCTCTGTTCTCCAAATTGCTCACCATAGGAATTCCTCTTTCATTTCTCTTTTCCAATTTCTCCTTAATGTGATATGTATATATGTGTGCCTATCTGTGTGTGTATATTTCTGTATGTATGGGTATTATATAAGAGAGTTGCAGTGAAGATAGAAAGCTACCAAATCATCTATACGCTGGATGACCAATCTCTGAACAGTCGAGTATCAAAGTGATTTATTACACATGAATTTAGAAACATTTAAGGACAGGGACTAAAGCTATTTCAAATATTTTAAAAACCTAAAAATCTTGGGAATTGAAGACTAATTCATTGAAAAATATACATAGAGAACTAGTGATCAATTGGAAGCCAAATGTATATTAAAATTGGGGACCTTACTGTCAGACAAACTCATGAAAATACTAACTATCTGAATCACTGACAGATTCATCAAGAATACGGAAGGAAAAAAAACATTTCCCTGACTCTTCAAAATTGATGTTACAGAAGCCATGTACCAAAAATTAAGGTTCAATTCTTTATTCATAAGTGAATTCTGTACATCCACAGTCAGTCTACATAAATTACCGTTAATGGCACAGAATTATCTTAATAAGGTTGGCTATATTATTTTTTCAAAACCACATTAAAAATGCAAAGTTTGACAATGAAAGTTGTATTTTAGCCAAACAAAATAACAATACTAAGAAGTTATAGGTGACAATTTGTGGAGAAATTTTTAAAACATGAAAATATAAAAGCAAGAAGTCAACATTTCAGTGGCCTGGGTCATTTTGTGTAAGAGCAAGTAGTCTCACCAATTATAATGCCTCTAAGGGTTCTACCATATTACAGCACTCCATAAAGTATTAGCTGAACACCAGGATCTAGACTCTATTCTCTCTTTGAAAGGTAATATATAGGCTAAATATATTTTAGAAAATTTTCTATAACAGGTTGGTTGAACAAATTATGGATACTTAAAAATGAAGTCCTCTGTTCTCTAGAAAGGAGACGTATCACTCACAAATTTCTGTTACGAGAGTGGATCTGCTGAGTGATCCAGATAGTTACATGCACATAGGGAGACAGAAATGTTTGACAGGAGCATGGACTTCCTGGAAGAAATGAGTGTGATTAGAACTGAAAGTAAGGGGAGAAGGTGATTCAAAGTCCGGAACTTGGGATAGAAAAGAAGTGATGGGAAGGGAGAAGAAAGGAATGGAAAGAGAGAAGGAGAGAAAATAAGAACACATCTCTTACATGTCCATCTACCATATTATTCACTAATTTAACAAACATCTATTGACTATCCTACAGAAATCAAAGGCAAACAAAAAAATAAAAAAAAATATTGGTCTCTGAGATAATGTTAGCATTCACATTTCTTGATTAATTAATCAAATAAGTAATTTATTTTTAGGAAAATGAATCAATAAACAAAACTATAAATCCAAAATGGAGGGCAGGCGATTTAGAACGTTTACATGATCACTACTCAAATGACAGACCCTGGCTCATGGGCAGTAGCTTCACCAGGGTGCTTGTTAGAAATGCACATCCAGGGACGGTTGGCATGTGACCTGTGCTCAGAAGGGCTCTGTTCTTGGTTTAATGCACTGTTGCTGCCATCTTGAAAGTCTTAATTTTTGAACAAAGGGCCCTGAATATTCATTTTTCACTGGATTCCAGATGTTATGTAGGTGGCCCTGCGCAGACCCTTAGGGTCCCGCTCAGAGCTACTGAATAAGAATCTGCATGTTAACAAGGTCCCCAGGTGAGTTGCATGTGCCCTAAAATTTAAAAACACTATTTTCCAACAAAATGAACAATTTAATAAGTGGGGGGGTACCTTCAAGATGGTGGAGGAGTAAGATGTGGAGATCACCTTCCTCCTCACAAATACATCAGAAATACATCTACATGTGGAACAACTCCTACAGAACGCTTACTGAATGCTGGCAGAAGACCTCAGACTTCCCAAAAGGCAAGAAACTCCCCACGTACCTGGGTAGGGCAAAAGAAAAAAGGAAAAACAGAGACAAAAGAACAGGGACAGGACCTGCTCCTCTTGGAGGGAGCTGTGAAGGAGGAAAAGTTTCCACACACTAGAAGCCCCTTCACTGGTGGAGACAGGGTAGCAGAGGGAAGCTTCAGAGCCATGGAGGAGAGCGCAGCCACAGAGGTGCAGAGAGCAAAGCGGAGAGATTCCCACACAGAGGATCGGTACGGACCAGCACTCACTAGCCCGAGAGGCTTATCTGCTCACCCGCTGGGGCAGGTGGGGGCTCAAGCTGAGGCTCGGGCTTCGGAGGTCAGATCCCAGGGAGAGGACTGGGGTTGGCTGCGTGAACACAGCCTGAAGGGACAAGTGTGCCACAGCTAGCCGGGAGGGAGTCCGGGAAAATGTCTGGACCTGCCTAAGAGGCAAGGGACCATTGTCTTGGGGTGTGCGAGGAGAGGGGATCCTTTCTGGTGTGCCCACAGAAGGCAGAGCACTGCCTAAATGAGCTCCAGAGACAGGCGTGAGCCATGGCTATCAGCTCAGATCCCAGAGATGGGCATGAAACACTAAGGCTGCTGCCTCTGCCACCAAAAAGCCTGTGTGCAAGCACAGGTCACTATCCACACACCCCCGCCCCCGAGGAGGAGGCTTGCAGCCTGACACTGCCAGAGTCCTATGATCCAGGGTCAATTTCCCTCAGAGAACACACAGCACACCTCAGGCTGTTGCAATGTCACACTGGCCTCTGCCTCCACAGGCTCGCCCTGCATTCCAGTTATAACTACCATACCCCTCCCTCTCCCCAGCCTGAGTGAGCAAGAGCCCCCTAATCAGCTGCTGCTTTAACCCCCTCCTGTCTGGGCAGGGGACAGATACCTGAGGGTGACCTACACACAGAGGTGGGGACAAAACCAAAGCTGAGCCCCAGGAGCTGTGCAAAAAAAGAAGAGAAAGGGAAATTTCACCATGCAGCTTCTGGAGCAGCAGATTAAATCCCCACAGTCAACTTGATGTACCCTGCATCTGTGGAATACCTGAACAGACAACAAATCATCCCAAAATTGAGGTGGTGGACTTTAGAAGCAACTGTAGACTTGGGGTTTTCCGTCTGTGACTGATTTGTTTCTGATATTTATGTTTATCTTAGTTAAGATTTTAGTGCTTGTGATATGATCATCTCACTAGATGCAGAAAAAGCTTTTGACAAAATTCAACAGCCATTTATGATAAAAACTCTCCAGAAAGTAGGCATAGAGGGAACCTACCTCAACATAATAAAGGCTATGTATGACAGACCCACAGCCAGCATCATTCTCAGTGGTGAAAATCTGAAAGCATTTCCTCAAAGATCAGGAACAAGACAGGGTGTCCCACTCTCACCACTCTTATTCAACATAGTTTTGGAAGTTTTAGCCACAGCAATCAGAGAAGAAAAAGAAATAAAAGGAATCCAAATTGGAAAAGAAGAAGTAAAGCGGATACAAAATTAATGCACAGAAATCTCTTGCATTCTTATACACTAGCGACAAAAAATCTGAAAGTGAAATTAAGAAAACACTGCCATTTACCATTGCAACAAAAAGAATAAAATAACTAAGGATAAACCTACCTAAGGAGACAAAAGACCTGTATGCAGAAAACTATAAGACACTGATGAAAGAAATTAAAGACAGTACAAAGAAATGGAGAGATATATCATGTTTTTTGATTGGAAGAATCAAAATTGTGAAAATGACTATACTACCCAAAGCAATCTACAGATTCAATGCAATCCCTAGCAAACTACCAATGGTATTTTTCATAGAACTAGAACAAAATATTTCACAATTTGTATGGAAACACAAATGACCCCAAATAGCCAACACAATCTTGAGAAAGAAAAACAGAGCTGGAGGAATCAAGTTCCCTGACTTCAGATTATACTACAAAGCTACAGTAATCAAGACCATGTGGTACTGGCACCAAAACAGAAATATAGATCAATGGAACAGGATAGAAAGTCCAGAGATAAACCCATGCACATATGGTCACCTTACCTTTGATAAAGGAGGCAAGAATATACAATGGAGAAAAGACAGCCTCTTTAAAATGTGAGCTTGGAAAACTGGACAGCTACATGTAGAAGAATGAAATGAGAACATTTCATAACACCATACACAAAAATAAACTCAAAATGGATTAAAGACCTAAAGGTAAGGCCAAACACTATAAACCTCTTAGAGGAAAACATGGACAGAACACTCTATGACATAAATCACAGCAAGATCCTTTTTGACCCACCTCCTAGAGAAATGGAAATAAAAACAAAAATAAACAAATGGGACCTAATGAAACTTAAAAGTTTTGCACAGCAAAGGAAACCATAAACAAGACGAAAAGACAACCCTCAGAATGGGAGAAAATATTTGCAAACGAAGCAATGGACAAATGATTAATCTGCAAAATATACAAGCAGCTTATGCAGCTCAATATCAAAAAAAACAAACAACCCAATCCAAAAATGGGCAGAAGACCTAAATAGTCGTTTCTCCAAAGAAGATATACAGATTGCCAACAAACACATGAAAGGATGCTCAACATCAATAATCATTAGAGAAATGCAAATAAAAACTACAATGAGATGTCACCTCACACTGGTCAGAATAGCTGTCATCAAAAAAATCTACAAACAATAAATGATGGAAAGGGCGTGGAGAAAAGGGAACTCTCTTGCACTGTTGGTAGGAATGTAAATTGATACAGCCACTATGGAGAACATTATGGAGGTTCCTTAAAGAACTAAAAGTAGTTTAGTTCCTTAAAGAACTAAAAACTACCATATGACCCAGCAATCCCACTACTGGGCATATACCCTGAGAAAACCATAATTCAAAAAGTGTCATATACCACAATGTTCATTGCAGCACTATTTACAATAGCCAGGACATGGAAGCAACCGAAGTGTCCATTGACAGAAGAATGGATAAAGAAGATGTGACACGTGTATACAATGGAATATTACTCAGCCATAAAAAGAAATGAAATTGAGTTATTTGTAGTGAGGTGGATGGACCTAGAGTCTGTCATACAGAGTGAAGTAAGTCAGAAAGAGAAAAACAAATACCATATGCTAACACATATATATGGAATCTAAACAAACAAAAAAATGCTTCTGATGAACCTAGGGGCAGGACAGGAATAAAGACGCAGATGTAGAGAATGGACTTGAGGACACGGGGAGGGGAAGGGGAAGCTGGGACGAAGTCAGAGACTAGCATTGACATATATACGCTACCAAACGTAAAATAGATAGCTAGTGGGAAGCAGCTTCATAACACATGGGGATCAGCTTGGTGCTTTGTGACCACCTAGAGGGCTGGGATAGGGAGGGTGGGAGGGAGACACAAGAGGGAGGGCATATGGGGATATATGTATACATATAGCTGATTCACTTTGTTATACAGCAGAAACTAACACAACATTGTAAAGCAACTATACTCCAATAAAGATGTTAAAAAAATTTAATAAGTAGCATGCTTTTTCTCTTGCAGCACATGTATGACTTTCATCTTTCTTTTCTCCTGCTTTTAATTATCAGAATAACCTTCTCCTACAGATAATCTCAGTTGTTGGTGTTTTGTGTAGCTGCCTATACATTTGTATGGTCCTTCATGGCACAAAGGGTAGGCAACATTTTCAGTTTGAAATTTGAATACCAGAGCAAAGTTAGAGGAACAGTTAAAAGGGGACTGAAAGAAGAAAGAAGAGCAGATCAAGGAGAGGAAGTAAACTCCTAAGTGGAGAAGATATGGAAAGAGTAAGGTTGTTGTATAAAAAGAATTTGTCTGGTCTTTGTCCCAGGTGCCTGGCAAGGAGCTTCTAAAACCCTTCCGCACTTCCCGGTGATAGAGTGTCTTTGTTATTCATCAGCCTCTCAGATCAGATCGTATCTGAGTTTATGCTAATGGGGTGACTCCTGGTGGTGACGGTGGTGGCGGGTCCCTAGATAGGATGGAGGCTGATGCAGAAACCCTGGCCTCTGTGCACCAGTGCTCAATCTACTCTCGGAGACAGTTTGGGGTGAAGTAGAAAAGAATAGCTTCATTGCTTTGCCAGGCAAAGGGAGACACAGTGAGCTCTTGCCCTTGAAACTGTGTGTCCCAACCTGGGGGACTTTGGTGGGGAAGTTTATAACAGTGGTTCAAGGGAGGGCTTGCTGCTAAGGATCAGGGTGTGTGAAAGGCCTGCATTCCTTTAATCTATAGCCTCAGGTGGCCTCCTGAGCTTCTCTGAAGAATGCTTCATCAAGTAGTTAGCATCTTCCATTTGTTGGGGGTTTTAGTTCTGCAGAAGAGCTCAAAGATATCATTATGTGTATCCTTGGACCTACACACAAGAACCTGGGGACGTGGAAAGGCTTCCGTGCCCTGGAGCCCCACAGGGTCCTGCTCAGTTTCAAGGCTGGTCACCAGAAGGACCAACCAGGTGATTGTAGGGTTGAGCTTTGAGGCAGCTCAACCTCCAGAGAGGGAAGGGGCTGGAGACTTGAGTTCAACCATATGACCAATGATTTAATGAATCAAATCCATACAATAAAACCCCAGTCAAAACTCTGGACACTGGCTCAGTGAGCTTCCTGGTTGGTGAATGCATCAATATGATGGGGTTGGGGGGCGTGTGATGTACCCTGATTCCACGAGGAAAGGGTATGGAAGCTCTGCATTTGGGGTCCTCCCAGGCCTTGCCCTATGTGTCTCTTCTCTAGGCTGTCCCATTAGGGGCTATTGTTATGAAAGTGACCTTCAATCTGTGGAGTCTGCGCTGACTGGGGGGTAGGTAGTGCTAGGACTGAACTGGAGTATTCCAGGGTGTGGCCACATTGTTGGTGACCGAACAAAGGTAAACATTGTAAATGTCAGGGGGTGTTGGCCCATTTGGTGCCCTCCACCAAGGTCAAAGCCCTGGTTATATAGATATACACTGGACTCAGTAAGTTGTGTCCAGGTAGCCAAGCCTGGACCTCTGCTACATATACAAATGTCCCTAGCACAGTCAGGGGAAGCAAATTCCCAGAGCAGCTGCCTGCTAATTCTCAAAGAAAACTCTCACCACATATATGTGTATCAAATCATCATGTTGTACAGTTTAAATATATACATTTTTAAAATAAATAATTATTCTTTTAAAAAAGAGAGAAAACTTTCTAAGTTTATAGAGACCAGGGCCTGGGGGGTGGCAAGACAGGATGGTAGGAAAATGGGGAAAACAAATTGCCTTCTGCGGTAGAGACGTAGTATAGGCATATCTTGGAGACATTGTAGGTTTGGTTCCATACCACCACAACAAAGCAGACATCACAATAAAGTAAGTCACACATATTTTGGGGGTTTTTCAGCGCATATAAAAGTTACGTTTACACTATGCTATAGTCTATTAAGTGTGCAATAGCATTAAGTCTGAAAAATGTACATACCTTAATAAAAAAATACTTTACTGATAAAAAATGCTAATCATCATCTGAACCTTCAGTGAGTCATAATCTTTTCGCTGGTGGAGGGTCTTGCCTCGATGTTGATGGCTGCTGACTGACTGGGGTGATGGTTGCTGAAGGCTGGAGTGCCTGTGTCAGTTTCTTAAAATAAGACAACAATGAAGTTTGCTGACTTGGTCAACTCTTCCTTTTATAAACTACATTTTCTCTGTAGCATGCAATGCTGTTTGATAGGATTTTACCCACAGTAGAACTTATTTCAAAATTGGAGTCAATCCTCTCAAACCCTGCCCCTGCTTTATCAACTAAGTTTACATAATATTCTAAATCCTTTGTTGTCATTTCAACAATCTTTACAAAATTTTCACCATGAGAAGATTCCATCTCAATGAACCCTTTTCTTTGCTCATCCATGAGAAGCAACTCCTCATTCGGTCAGGTTTTTTCATAAGATTGCAGCAATTCAGTCACATCTTCAGGCTCCACTTCTAATTATAGTTCTCATGTTATTTCCACCCCATCTGCAGTTATTTCTTCCACCCATGTCTTGAACCCCTCAAAGTCATCCATGAGGGTTGGAATCAAATTCTTCCAAACTCCTGTTGATGTTGATATTTTGATGTCTTCCCATGAATTGTGAATGTTCTTAATGGCACCTAGAATGGTGAATCCTTTCCAGAAGGTTTTCAATTGACTCTGCCCAGATCCACTAGAGAGATTGCTATGGCACTATAGCTTTACAAGATGTATTTCTTAAACAATTAGACTTGAAAGTCAAAATTACTCCTTGATCCATGGGCTACAGTAAGGATGCTGTGTGAGCAGGCCTGCAAACAACATTAATCTGATTGTACATCTCCATCAGGGCTCTTGGGTGACCAGGTGCTTCGTCAGTGAGCAGTACTGTTTTGAAAGGAGTCTTTCTTCTTAACAGTAGGTAGGTCCCAACAGTGGGCTTAAAATATTCATTAAACTGTGTTGTCAACAGGTGTGCTATCATCCAGACTTTGTTGTTCCATTTATAGAGCACCAGCTGAGTAGACTTAGCATAATTCTTAGGAGCCCTAGGATTTTTGGAGTGGGAAATGAGCACTGGCTTCAACTTAAAGTCATCAGCTGCATTAGCCTCTAACAAGAGAGTCAGTCAGTTCTTTGAAGCTTTGAAGCCAAGAGTTAACTTTTCCTCTTTAGCTATGAGAGTCCTAGATGGCAGCTCCTTCCAATGTAAGACTGTTTGGTCTACATTGAAAATCTTTTGTTTAGTGTAGCCACCTCCCTGAATCACCTTAGCTAGTTCTCGTGGATAGCTTGGCTGCAGCTTCTACATCAGTACTTGCTGCTTCACCTTGCACTTTTATGCTATGGAGATGGCTTCTTTCCTTAAACCTCATGAACCAAACTCTGTTAGCTTCACACTCTTCTTCTGCAGCTTCCTCACCTCTCTCAGACTTCATAGAACAGAAGCGAGTTAGGGCCTTGCTCTGGATTAGGCTTTGGCTTAAGGGAATGTTGTGGCTGGTTTGATTTTTCTATCCAGACCACTCAAACTTTCTCCATATCAGCAATAAGGCTGTTTCACTTTAGGATTTGTGTGTTCACTGCCATAGCACTTTTAATTTCCTTCAAGAACTTTTCCTTGGCATTTACAACTTGGTTAACTGTTTGGCACAAGAGGCCTAGCTTTCAGCCTATCTCGGCTTTCAACATGCCTTCCTCACTAAGATTAATCACTTCTAGCTTTTGATTTAAAGTGAGAGATGTGTGACCCTTCCTTTCACTTGCACCCTTGGTCTAATTTCAATATTGTTATGTCTCAGGGGATACAGAGGCCCAAGGAGAGAGAGAAAGATGGGGGAATTGTTGATCAGAACACACACATTTATCTATTAAGCTCACCATCTTATATGGGTGTGGTTCTTGGTGGCCCAAAACAATTACAATGGTAACATAAAAGTCACTGATCAGAGATCACCATAACAAATATAATAATAATGATGAAGCTTGAAATGAGAGAATTACCAAAATGTGAGACAGAGACACGAAGTGAACAAATGCTGTTGGAATAATTCTGCCTATAGACTTGCTTGATGAGGGGTTGCCACAAACCTTCAATTTGTAAAAAATGCAATATCTGTGAAGAGCAATAAAGCGAAAGGCAATAAAATGAGGTATGGCTGTACTAGCACCATAACAAGGAGTTAATTATCTTATGTGATTCCATAGTCCCTCAAAGGCAGGTGTTCCTTATCTTTTGAGACTATATAAAATAACTTTGTGATAAAAGGTGTAGACTCTTACCCTTCAAAATTCTTATACAAATACAATTTTGTTTACAATTTCAGGAGGTTCACAGACCCCCTGAAACCTGTCCATGGTGATCTGGTCCATTGATTCAAAGTGGAGAGCCCCATGTGTTATGAAAGAGAATGGATTGATGAGAGCCAGAGGTAACTGCATTCAAAATAATAACCACATCACTCCTTTGCTATTTACACTTGAGCACGTAACTAAGGCATACCTTTCAGGATTTGGGGAAATTCATACTTGACATAAAAGGGATATCTGATAAGTGGTAGTAGCTGTTTTATTCCTGAAAACTCATTTGCTAATAATATGCAAGTGTTTTAGAGGATTTATTTTCTTTCTTGTTTTTTTGAGTATTGTTTTTCTTTGCTTATTTATGTATAGATATGATCATTGTTAAATAAGACAGAGACGTTTGTAAAGAAAAAAATAAAAGTCCCATAAAATTTCATCATCCAGAGAAACCGGTGTAAATTCTTAAACTATCTTCAATTAACAAGCAGACATTTCCTGCGTCAATAATATTGAAATGACTATTTAAATACATAATATTTTGCATAGTATTCCATTGCATAATCTCATAATTTATTAAACCAACATCCTATTGATGAATATTATTTTCAAGTGTTAATTATTGTAAATAATGCTGTGATAAACTACATAATAGGTATGCCTTTGAAAACTGTTGTTGTTTTTTTTCCCTTAGGAAATATTTTAGAAATATAATTGCTTAGTCAAAGGGTGTGTGCATTTTGTATTTTGAAAAATATTGCCACATGCACTCTTGAAAACTTAAACCAAGTTACCTTAGTACCAATAGGGCACAGAAATAGAAATATGGCCAAACTTTGACAATATATACTCTGTAAATCTTTCCAATCTTTCACAAACTAATAGATTAAACAAATAATTTAAAAAGCTCCTCTTTATCTGTGTTTCTTTGATTAATTAGCATTTTTGGATTTTTAGCCTTTATTGACATATTCATTACCTGTTTTTATCTTTTGCTTCTTATTTATTTATTTATTTATTTATTTTTGAGGGAGGTTTATTTCTTTTGTTGTTCTTCTCCCCCAGAGATCATTATATGTTGGGGATATAAAATTTTTGTCTGGTATCAACAGTTTTGTTTTCCAATTTCCACTTACTTTTCAAATTTGTTTATGATGATTTTCTTTTTTTCACATAGAAGTTAAAAAAATAGATGTAGTCTAAATTACAGTTTCTGTATTTTATATCATTCTTATTCTTATTACATTATATTATTATATGATATTATTTTTAGAAAATAATCTTGTTTTTCAAGAGATCACTGTAGGATGTTAGTTTACAAAATTAAAAGAAAATTATAATGCACCTAATAACAATTTTTAAAAGCTTTGTCTTGATAGGAGACACCATTACAATGGAGGATATTGATTAATATTAAAGACTTTCCAAATCTTCCAAACTTTAGACCTGCATTTTCATAGAAAGTAGGCTAGCATTAAAGAAAGAGCAAATTCTGAAATCAAAAGACCTGGTTCAAAACATTGGTTTAGCAGTTAGGTGACATGTGGAAAGTCACCTCTTTGAGCCTCACTTCTATTAAATATGTTAAAGGCATACGCATTACTTAATCATAAGTTGGGGTTTGGGGGCACCTATTATTTACTCAATAAATATTTGTTTAAAATGATCAATTTGCTGTTTTTGAAAATTTTACAATCCATATAATTTCTTTCCTTCCTTTTCTAAAATTATGTTGTACTTTTTATAGCCTGATTTAAAACTAAACTTTCTGAAATATTTAATTTATACAAAAATGCTTTAATAAACATACAGGCTTTAAAAACAATAAAACAGCTACCCACATATAAAATTTAATTACCAGGACCTTCAAGGCCTGAGTGTACTTCCTGATCCATTTGCATCACTCCTCTTACAACCCCTCAAATAATTATAACATTACAATCCTGAAATTTGTTTTACATTTCTTTGATTTTCTTTACGGTTAATCACATGTACATGGTTCTGAACTTTATATAAGAAGAGTCATACTGAATATATTCTTCTGTACCTGGCTTTTTTTCATTTAATGTTGCTTTATGTTCCTGAGATTCATCGTATAATAGGATTTCATTCATATATATTTACATTTTTCCACTATATACATGTACTACAAGTCATTTATACATTTCCTTAACAATTTCTATTTGTGGTGCACACATACCAGAATATATATGCCTCAAATTGGCACTCCTGGAGCCCAGATAAGGCTAAATTGTTTTCCAAAATGATCAATGTCACCATGAGAATTGTATTTTTATTATTTCCTATTCTTTTCAGTACTGGAAATTGTCAGACTTACTAATTTTTGGAGAATAAAATCCCATTGTTTTGTGGTATTAGTTTACATGTATCTCCTTATTAATAATGTTGAGCGTATTTTCTTATGCTTGTGGCCAACCATTTTTCTCATCTATGAAATGCTAATTCAAACCCTTTGCCTAACTTTACTTTGTTTATACTTTATGATTATTCTTTACAGATTCTCTACACTAATTCTGGGTCAAATACTACAAACATCTGCAAATATCAGCTCTCATTTCTGGCTTGTCTATTCATTTTCTTCATAGACTATATTGTCTTTTAAAACTTGTGTGCTGTTGAATCCAACTACAAAAATATTTTGCATGTGATGAGATGATGGGAATCAATTTTCATTTCCTTCAAATGAAAAACTAATTACTCCAAAGTCACTGATTTAAAGTTTAGCCTTTCCTCACTAATTGAAATACCAGCTCTGGAACAGAATGAAAGTCCACTTTTCCATTTATGTGCATGTCACTTTCTGGTCTTTCACGCCATACCATTTGTCTATTCACCTAATACTGTATAGTTTTATCATAGTTTATAAGTCTTGATATCTGGTAAGAAAATATCAAATATCAGAAGATTGAATATCTCCTAAGTTATTTGATTTATTCAGAAATGTCTTGTCCATTTTTGGAGATTTGCTCTACCAAAAATTTAGATGCACCGTTAGTTAAAAAGGGAGAAAAATAAACTGTTGGGATTTTCATCTGAATTAAATTGTTATGTAGATCAATAAAAGAAGATCTGAAAGTTTTGCAATGCTGAGTCTGCTGTTTCACAAAATAGATATCTATACATTTATTTAGGTTTTCTTTAATTTCTTTCAATCAGTGTATGTGATATTCTCCATAAAGTTTTCTCATAATTTGTCAGTTTTATACCATAAGTAATTAATATATTTGGTTTTTCCAGTAATGACATCTTTTAAAAAGTGACACAATCATTTTTTAACCAGTATACTAAATGTAATTGAGTTGTGTATAAGATGCAGAAAATGTGGACAACTTTTATTAATTCAAATGTTATTGATTTTTCTGTATTTCTATATTATTTTGGTTTTCTAGATCAACAATCTTAAGCAGTCAAAGTTAGCAGTTTTATTTTTCTTCACAGTCTTTATCTCTCTTTTATTTCCTTGTGGAGCCTCAATGTTAACAAGAAAGTATAAGATTGAGAATTCTTTTAGTATTCCTGAATTTGAAGTAAATATTTTCCAAGATTTACAATTAAAACTGACATTGACAGTTTTGTTTTTTGGCAAATACTACTAGAAAGTTGGAGACAGTTCCAAGTTCCTTTCTATTCCTGATCTACCAAGACATGTTATAATTAAGTAGTGGTTATTTTTGTTTGTTCGTTTGTTTTTGTCTATTCAGGTGATCATATGGTTTTTCCACCCTTAATCTGTTGGTATTAAAAATAACACTGGGGGCGGGCAGGGTCAAGATAGCAGTGTGGGCAGATGCAGAGTTCGCATCTCCCCACAGCTAGGGTACCTGATGAATGCTGGTGGGGGACCTTGACGCACAAGGAGATGGGAGGAACCCCCCAAGCAAACCGGTAGAATATGGGGGGACTGAGGGAGGAGGAGAAATGGTGGCCAGACAGGACCAGTGCCCCTGAAGGGTGGCTGAGAGGGGAGAGGGGTTTCCATGCCTGGAGGGACCCTTGGGGGCTTGGATGGGGGAGCGTGCCCAGCGATTCCCCTGCCCAGTCAGCTAGGGAAGTCTGCCTGGCTCTCAGGCCAGGTCCTACGCCCCCAGAGGCCAACTCGGGGCCAGGGATCATCCTGGGGGCATAGGAGGGAGGCCGGAGGAGAACAGGAGAGGCAGGCAGGAGGGTACCTCCAGGACCAGAGGAGAGGGAGAGGAGTGGAGGATGTTTGCCCTGTCCAATCGACCCCAGGAAACCTTCTGAATGTCCAGGCCGGGTCCCCTGCCCTCTGAGACCAGAGGCATGAGGCATGCCTGGGTCCCTTCTGTTCTGTTGAGCCTAAGTCCCACACCCCCACACCCCTACGGCCTTTGCCAGCCCTGTGGGTCCTAAGCATAGGCCCCGCCCACCAACCAAACCCTGCCCCCACTTAGGCCCCACACTCCAAGGCCAAGGCCTTTTCCACCATTTTTTTTCTCCTCTTTTTTACTACTGTGGTTTTGTTTTACCTTCTGGTTGTTGTTTCATCTATATTTTTATTTTAATATTCTTTCTAACATATCTGTTAGTTTCCTAGTCTAACTTTATTTTTTACTTTGTTATTGTTCTCTTTTTTTTTTTCGCCATCCCGTGCAGCTTGCAGGATCTTGGTTCATGAGCCAGGGGTTGGGCCAAAGCTCCTGCAGTGGGAGCTCTGAGTCTGAACCACTAGACTAACAGAGAACCACAGACCCCAGGAAATATTCATTGGAGTGAGGTCTCCCAGAAGTCCTCATCTCAGCACCAAGACCCAGCTTTACCCAACAGCCTACAAACTTCAGTGTTGGAAGCCTCAGGCCAAACAACCAGTAAGACAGGAACACAATCCCACTCATCAAAAAAAAAAAAAAAAAAGACAGTAAAAAATTATGTCACAGATGAAGAAGCAAGGTAAAAACCAACAACACCAAATAAATGAAGAGGAAATATGCAGTTTACCTGGAAAAGAATTTAGAGTAACGATAGTAAAGATGATCCAGAATCTCAGGAATAGAATGGAGGCACAGATTGAGAAAATACAAGTATTTAACAAATATCTAGAAGAACTAAAGAACAACCAGAGATGAACACCACAATAACTGAAATGAAAAAACACTAGAAGGAATCAATAACAGAATAACTGAGGCAGAAGAACGAATAAGTGAGCTGGAATACAGAACGGTGGAAATAACTGCTGAGGAGCAGAATAAAGAAAAAAGAATGAAAAGAATTGAAGACAATCTCAGAGACCTCTGGGACAACACTAAACACACCAACATTCGAATTATAGGTGTCCCAGAAGAAGAAGAGAAAAATAAAGGGTCTGAGAAAATATTTGAAGAGATTATAGTGGAAAACTTCCCTAACATGGGAAAGGAAATAGTCACTCAAGTCCAGGAAGCACAGGGAGTCCCATACAGGATAAACCATAGGAAAAACACACCAAGACACATATTAATCAAACTAACAAAAATTAAATTCAAAGAAAAATTATTAAAAGCAGCAAGAGAAAAACAAAAAAAATAACATACAATGGAATCCCCATAACACTGATTTTTCAGCAGAAACCCTGCAGGCCAGAAAGGAGTGGCAGGATATACTTAAAGTGATGAAAGAGAAAAACCTACAACCAAGATTACTCTACCTAGCAAAGATCTCATTCAGATTTGAAGTAGAAATCAAAGGTTTCAGACAAGCAAAAGCTAAGAGAATTCAGCACCACCAAACCAGTTTTACAAAAAATGCTAAAGAAACTTCTCCAGGTGGGAAACACAAGAGAAGAAAAAGATCCACAAAAACAAACCCAAAGCAATTAAGAAAATGGTAACAGGAACATACATATTGATAATAACCATGAATGTAAATGCATTAAATGCCCCAACCAAAAGACACAGACTGGCTGAATGGATACAAAAACAAGACCTGTATATATGCTGTCTACACACAAGCTTTAAATGACACAATAGATCAGATAGACTTAATTGATATTTATAGAACATTCCACCCAAAAGTGGCAGAATACACTTTCTTCTCAAGTGCACACGGAACATTCTCCAGTATAGATCACATCTTGGGTCACAAATCAAGCCTCAGAAAATTTAAGAAAATTGAAATCATATCAAACATCTTTTCTGACCACAACGCTATGAGATAATCTAACCCTAAACCTAAAGCAACTAGAGAAAGAAGAACAGAGAAAACCCAAAGTCAGTAGAAGGAATGGAATCAAAAAGATCAGAGCAGAAATAAATGAAACAGAAATGAAGAAAACAATAGCAATAAAACTAAAAGCTGGTTCTTTGAGAAGATAAACAAAATTGATA
>NC_041229.1:6727083-6744629 GCF_002837175.3 Physeter macrocephalus | reverse complement strand
CAAAATTGATAAACCCTTAGCCAGACTCACCAAGAAAAAAAGGGAAAGGACACAAATCAATAAAATTAGAAGTGAAAAAGGATAAATCACAACTGACACCGCAGAAATACAAAGGATTACAAGAGACTACTACAAACAACTATATGCGAAGAAAATGGATAAGCTGGAAGAAATGGACAAATTCTTGGAAAGGTACAATTTTCCAAGACTGAACCAGGAAGAATTAGAAAATATAAACAGACCTATCACAAGTAAAGAAATTGAAACTGTAATTAAAAATCTTCCAACAAACAAAAGTCCAGGACCAGATGGCTTCACAGGCAAATTCTATCAAACATTTAGAGAAGAGCTAACACCGATACTTCTCAAACTTTTCTAAAAAATTGCAGAGGGGGAACACCCCCAAATTAATTCTACAAAGCCACCATCACTCTGATACCAAAACCAGAAAAAGATATCTATGTATCTACCCAGAGGTAGCATCAGATTCCACAGGTTAAGGGTTGGGTCCCACAAGACTGTCCTCCGCTTCAGAAGCTAGTCATAAGTTTTGGTTTTAACTGTTCTTCTGACCAACTGGCTCTAAATTATAGGTTCCCAAGGACCCCTTCTAGGGTTTGAATAATTTGCTAGAGCAGCTCACAGAACTCAGGAAACCTATTTACTCACCAGCTAATTGGTTTATTACAAAGGGCACTAAAGAATATGAATCAACAGACAGATGAAAAGATACATTGAGCAAGAACCTCAAACAAAGGAGCTTCTGTCCCATGGAGTGTGGGGCTCAGGATGATAGCACATGGCAGCATTCTTGTTCACCAACTTGGAAGGTCTCCAAACCCGTCCTTTTGGGATATTATGGAGGGTTCACACCTAGGCATGGCTGATTAAATCACTGGCCATTGGTGACTGATTGAAATTCCAGCCCCTCTTCTCTCCCAGGAAATCAGGGGATGTGTCTGAAAGTTCTAAGCCTCCAGTTCCCCTGGCAACCAGCCCTATCCTCTGGTTGCCTAGGAGCTTTCCAGAAGTCACTTCATTAATATAAAAAAACATTTATAGCTCTCATCACTTAGGAAATTCCAAGGGTCTTAGGATCTTTGTACCAGAAACAAGGACAAAGACTAAGTATATATTTTTTATTATAAGTCACAATACCACAGGAATTAAGTACATTTTCATATTTCCATTGGCCATTGGGGATCCTTATTTGGAAAATGCCTATTCAAGACTTTGGACCATTTTTCTTTTGAGTAGTCTGCATTTTCATATTGACAAATAGGAGTATTTTAAATAGTCTAGATGCAAGGTTTTTATTGGTACTATGAATATCTTTTCCCACTCTATGGAATTTTCGCACTGTTAACAGTGTCTTTCAATGAATAAAATTTCTTAGTTTTAATATAGTATAATGTATCAATTATATTCTTCTTTATGGTTGGTGGTTGTGTGCATTAATGGAATCTTTGCCTACCATGATGTCGTGAAAATATCCTCTCATATTTTCTAAAATCTTATTGTTCTACCTTTTACCTTTCAAGCTATGATCCATCTGGAATTAATTTTTACATATAGTGTGAGGTAGGGGTGAAGATTCATTGTTTCATATGGCTATCTAATTGACCTAACACATTATTATTGAAAATTTTATTGCATTTCCATATAAATTTCAAAGGCAACTTATCCATTTCCAGAAAAAAAATATTCTGCTAGAGTTTTAATTGGAATTTCCCCAAAAAATCTATAGATCGATTTGAGTAGAATTAACATCTTTATAAGTTTGTCTTTCCATTTTTGAACATGACTTAACCATTTATTTAGATCTTCTTTAATTTCTATAGATAATGTTTTGTAGCTTTTATTATAGAATTTTGCATATCTATTACTAGACTTTTTTGAATTTTTATGCTATTATAAATAGTACTGTTTATTTTAAATTTTCACTTATATTTGTTTGTACAAAAATAGAGTTTTGATTGATTTTATCCAAGTATTTTGTTGAATTCACTATTAATTCTAATAATTTGTCTATAGACCATTGTTTGTACAGGGTCTTACCATATCTGAATCATTATCATTTTATTTCTTCTTTCTAATTTTTATACTTTTTTTTGGTTTCTTTTTCTTACTTATTGCACTTGCAAGGGTCACTAGTTGAGGGCTAAATAAAACTGATGGTAGTATGAATAATTGTTTTCCTCCTAAATTCGGGGAAACCTTTTAATATTCCACAAATAAAATTGTATTTGCTTTTAGTTATTTTTTTAAAATACTATTTATTAGAATAAGGAAACTTCCTTCTATTCTTAATTTGCTGGGGTTTTTTTTTTATCATTAATGAGACAGAATTTTATCCAGTGCTTTTATTGCCTCTCTCAAAATAACATAATTTTCTTGTTTTCTCCTCCTATGGTGAATTATGATAATTGATTTTTGAAGTTTAACCATTGCTGAATAACTGGAATAAACTCCATTTGGTCCAGGATAGTTTATACTTTTCATATATTACTGGATTATATTTGCTAACATTTTATTAATTATTTTTGTTTCATGTTTATAAGAGAGATTAGTCTTAATTTCCCTTGTAATGTCCATGTCAAGGTTTGTAATCCAGGTAATAATTTTTTTTAAATGAATTATGCAATGTTCACACTTTTTCTATTCTGTGGAAGAAATTTTGCAAAATTGATAATGCTTCTTCTCTAAATAATTTAGAAGTTACTGATGAAATTATCAATGCCTGAAGAAGTTTATTTATTTATTTATATTTATTTATTTATTTATTTTATTTATCTATTTTTTTTTGCCGTACGTGGGTCTCTCACTGTTGTGGCCTCTCCCGTTGCGGAGCACAGGCTCCGGACGCGCAGGCTCAGCGGCCATGGCCCACGGGCCTAGCCGCTCTGCGGCATGTAGGATCTTCCCGGACGGGGGCACGAACCCATGTCCCCTGCATCGGCAGGCGGACTCTCAACCACTGCGCCACCAGGGAAGCCCTGAAGAAGTTTATTTTTAAATTATTATTTTGTATTTAAATCACACTCTTCTTTAGTAGATATAGGGATATTTCAATTTTCTATTTCTTCTTTTTTAATATTGGTAAACTTTTTACTTTTTCAAGGGTATATTAGTCAAAACCTACTGTAATAATGCTAAACAACTTTATAACTGAGTGGCTTGCCACAAGCTTTTGTTTTGTTGTTGATTTTCACAGATGTGTAGGTTCTGCTGAACTCAGCTGGGGTGCCTCCCCACTTGCAGGTAAAGTTCAGGTCAGCTCCACAAGCCTTATTCAGTCTACACAGGGCATTCTTCAGTGGATAGGAAAAGGACAAGAGACAAAACCAAGCCATGCAAACAAATTTAAAGCTTCTGCTCACTAACTGTCAGCTCAACTTTCATTGGCCAATTCAAGGCACAAGGCCAAGCCCAAAATCCACGTGTAGGAGCAAGAGGGTGGACTAGGTCAAGTGTGAGAAGAGAAAGATCAGCTGTCTCCAGGCAGGAAATTATTCTTTTCATCAAAATTTTCTACTTTATTATCACAAAGTATTTAACATATCATATTATTACATCTTTACTATATTAAAATTTGTTGATGCTATCTACCTTTTCATTTCTGATCCTGTCAATCTGTGCCTTTCTTCTCTCTCTATTTACTTTTTCAGTTTTGTAAGTTCTGTCAATTTTATTATTCTTTCTAAATACCAACTTGCAGTTTTGTTAATTTTCTCTGATGCTTGTCTTTTAAATATTTCATTAACTTTTACATTTTTCCTTAACACTTGCCTCTACTTTCCATGAATTTAACTTGCTGTTGTTTTTCTTTTTATTGAGATATAATTGACATATAGCACTGTACAAGTTCAAGGTGTACAGCATGATGATTTGACGTACATATATTGTGATAGGATTAATGTCAGGGAGGGGGAAATTTCCCTCTCTACTCCTCTTGAATTCTTGTGGCTGGACTTATAATAAAACTGACACAAGGCAGGTTAACAGGAGAAAAAGAAAAAAATAATAATTTATGCACACAGAGGTCTCATAGAAATGGGACTTAGGAAGTGGCCAAAGCTGGCAGCTTTTATACTATTTAGACAAAATCCCAATAAATTTGTGAGCAATAGGCCACCTGTCTTTATAAACTGTTTTATTGGAGCACAGCCATGTCCATTCATGTACATACTGTCTATACCTGCTGTCACCTACAATGACAGAGTTAAGTAGTTGTGGCAGAGACCATGTGACCTGTTTATATAATAAGGAACTCATAGGTTTAAATATATTTGATAAATTTAAATCCAATGAAAAGATATCAGGCATACCTCTTTTTTACTGTGCTTTGCTTTATAGCACTTTACAGATATTGTGTTTTTTACAAATTTAACATTTGCGGCAACCCTGTGTCAAGCAAGCCTATAGGCACCATTTTCTTTCAACAGCATTTGTTCACTTTGTGTCTCTGTGTCACGTTTTGGTAATTCTCACAATATTTCAAGTTTTTTCATTATTGTTATATTTGTTATGGTGACCTGTGATCAGTGATCTTTGATGTTACTACTACTACAACTCACTAAAGGCTCAGACAACGGTTAACATTTTTTAACAATCAAATATTTTTTAATTGAGGTGTGTATGTTTTTAGACATAATGCTGTTATACTGTTATGGTGACCTGTGATCAGTGATCTTTGATGTTACTATTGCAAAAAGATTATTACTCACTGAAGGCTCAGATGATGGTTAACATTTTTAGCAATAAAGTATTTTTTAATTAAAGTATTGTGTTTTTAGACATAATGTTATTGCACATTTTATAGATACAGTAATGGTATAAACATAATTTTTATATGCATTGCAAAACCAAGAAACTCATGTGACTCACTTGATTGCGATGATTGCTTTATTGTGGAGGTCTGGAACAGAACCCACGATATCTCCAAGGTATCCTCAATGAAGCAAAAATTGCACCGTCTTTGACCACTGAGAGCCTCTTCAAGGGCTTTGCCTCCAAAGTCATTTGAACAGGACCCCAGACGTTCACGCCCATCTTCTACTTTTTCTGCCGCAGGCTTAGAATCAGCTACTTTTCCAAGAAGTTCTGCTTTCTTTTAGCAGGAAATCATAATTTAAAACAATCTGAGCAATATAAGTGCTCTTTTATTTGGTTGTTCATTTTCTATAGGCCTTCAAGAAACATGTAATATATATTTTACCCAGAATTTTTTTTTTTTTCTGCAGGAGGGTAGTTCAGGTTATTTAGCCTGACTTACTTTAAAAAATGAAGGGGCCTCCCTAGTGGCGCAGTGGTTGCGCGTCCGCCTGCCGATGCAGGGGAACCGGGTTCGCGCCCCGTTCTGGGAGGATCCCACATGCCGCGGAGCGGCTGGGCCCGTGAGCCATGGCCGCTGGGCCTGCGCGTCCGGAGCCTGTGCTCCGCGATGGGAGAGGCCACAACAGTGAGAGGCCCACGTACCGCAAAAAAAAAAAAAAAAAAAAAAAAAAATGAAGTCTACTGCACCCTGTTTAACTTAAAGTGTCATGCTCTATTTCTACAGCAGAGATAGCAATCTAAGTTTAATATGCATGGCTAAATCAATTTTTAAAGTCAATCCTCTATTTGTGAACAGTTAGGGTTTTTTTTTTCTTCAAAATATTAGATTTGTATAAGCAGCACTTTCTATGACTAAATCTTGGTATATAATTCTAATGATTTTCATAGTTCAAGTTTCTCTAGGTGGAATCGCAGGTTCACATTTTCTGAGTATTTCAACAGTTTTGAAATAGATTTCAATCCTGTGTGCATGTGTGTGTGTGTGTGTGTGTGTGCGTGTGTGTGTCTGTGTGTGTGTTTTCTATTTTACCTAACAGTAGAGAATAGAGAGGACACTGACCGTGGGACATGGTGTTCTAATATTTTTCACTGTAAATTAATGGGTATCGGTAGAATCTGGCTTATCAGTATGTATCACAGGAACTTGGTCAGTATATTAGATGTCCCTAGAACCTAATTAGCAGGGAGCAAACTGGTAAAACTCACTTCCTCAATCTTTAACAGGAAGAAGGAAGCCTCAGATCTGAGTTGATCATGTTACATGAGGCTCAGCCTTGAACAGCACGAGGATACCCAAGACATGGACATCTGGGTAAAGATGGGCAGGAACTGGGTCAAGAACAGACGAGAGGAATATGCTGAAATAGCCCCTGCAGTGTAGAGGCTGCAGACAGTTGTGGAAACTAAGATTACCCTCTCCCTCTCCATCTGCGTCCCTGTCCGCCACCAAGAGAGAGCCTAGAGGCATCACCCCCTCTTCCCATTTACAACATTTTCTCAATAACCAATGAACTATGTTGCTTAGTTGCACTTAGTTGCTTCTGGGTACAAGCAGGATAAGGACCTCTCTTTGTCCTTGGCGAGGAGCCCCGGCGCTGGGTGTGAAGAAAGGAGCAGTTTTGTTGGCAAAAGGGAGGCATGGACTCTCCATCTGATGGTCATTTCACAAGGTGGACGTCACAAGGGAAGGGGGTAAGGCATTAACACAGCTGGCAACCCACAGTGTTAAATCGTCTGTAAAAGCGGTTGTTAAAACCAGAAAAGAGAAAAAGAAAAAGAAAACGCAGCCCTCTGCAGACACTCCACGGCTGCTTATTCCGGAATTTCACAAAAGCCCAGGCCCGGTAATGAGGCCTCGGCTCCTGTCGGGCGTGGGTCCGGCTCAGCGTGAAGGGCAGACCACGGGATCCCCGCACAAGGAGGCCTAACTGATGAGGTTTTGATGCTCAAATGGAGCTATGGTTGCAGGAGTTTCAAGGGACCGCTGCCAGTTAGGGTTCCGAGGTGAGGGGAAATGTTTACACTTCCTTCCCAGAGCTCAGCTAATGACTGTTATGAAATGAAAACTAATTTAGGGAGAATGGAAAAGGGGAGAAGAAGGCCTCTGGGCCAAATTCTGAAATCTGTTCGTCCCTTCCTAGGAGGAGACAGGAGAACACAATGCCCCAGGAATACCTTTTGCTCCTTCAACGCTGAAGACTAGTCAGTGTGTTTCAGTTCAGATGGTGGATGGGGCATCTGGTTCTAGAAGGTGACATTAATCGGAAAAGCAAATGCCTTACGATGCTGGAGTGGCCTCTCCGTCAACTGTAAGGCCTTCCCCCATGGCGTGGAAGCAGATAGACTGGTTCAAATCCTGCCTCAGTCATTGAATAGCTCTGGGCAAGTTTCTTCCTTCTCTAAAGTCTTATTTTCATCAGCTGTGAAATTTGGGGTGAGTTGATGCCTTCAGCATTATTGCAAAGAGTAGAGGAAATAATAACCACATGCAACTAGCCTGGCACACAACTGGGGGTCAGGCCACTCCACCTCTTCAGGACCACTTCCTTTTTGCTGTGACTGACGGCAGGTGAGCTGGTGTTCTGTCTGAATAATCAGCACAACTGACTTGCTTTTAAATTTTCATAAATATATTTATTATTTGTATCTCAAGAAATTCTGA
The DNA here is from genome assembly GCF_002837175.3 of Physeter macrocephalus. NCBI lineage: Eukaryota > Metazoa > Chordata > Mammalia > Artiodactyla > Physeteridae > Physeter > Physeter macrocephalus. The sequence continues at coordinate 6,737,131 of NC_041229.1, read as the reverse complement.
GTTTATACAAAGATACCAGATAATCTAATAAATCTTCAAGGAGAATACTTCTTAATCTCCATAAGAAATAACATATTTGATTATTTTTGTTGTTGCTTAGATTTAATCTATGTACATTATTAAAGGAACAAAACTGTGAAACATTGAAAGACTTTTAAGCTTCCCATACTCCAGGCACCACGCTGAATGTGGATGAGCTCTTGTTACCCTCTTAGCATCTGGGACACACAGGGGAGTGGTTCCCTATTCATATCCCCCCCCCCATTCTCTTCCTATCATTTGTTCCCTCCTATCCTTTTCCTTTCCCTCCTTTCCTGGGCAGGACAAGGGGTAAACTTCCCCTAAACCTGGATTCTAACTGCCAGGATTGGTTGTGGGGCGAGGGGGTTCCTGCTTTCTGGGGGCATGAAACACAGGGCTCAGCACTGTTCTAATGAAACTGAGTCCAAGAGCAAGGGAAGGTCTGAAATGACGAAGAGGAAATGTGAGAAGGTCGAGATCTGAGGTTAAAAAGTCTGCAGCATACTCGGCCCTCCTTAGCTGTGGTTCCACATCCACAACCAAACTTGGTCGAAAGTATTTGGAAAAAAAAAAAATGCAGAAAGTTCCAAAAGGCAAAACTTGAATTCACTGCCCTCAGGCAACTATTTACACAGCACGTATGTATTAGGTATTTCAAGTAATCTAGAGATGCTTTAAAGTATACGAGAGGATGTGTCTAGGTTATATGCAAATACTACACCATTTTAGAGACAGGACTTGAGTATCTGCAGATTTTGGTATCTGAGAGGGTCCTGGAACCAACCAATCCCCCATGGATACTGAGGGACGACTGTATTCAATTGTCAGGATCGCTCAGAGGAGATTCAGGGGGAAATCTTCCAAAAGGCAGCCATACTCACGGCACAGAAGCATTTATGGTATGTCTGTGGCTGAGCCTGTGAGGAGGAAGTTTCTGAGGTGTTTCCGACAAAGCCAAGTTCAAGACTCCCTCCACTGGTGGCCTTTGACTGTTCTTCCTCTGTTGTTGTTTTGTTGTGTTTTTGAGAAAACTTTCATCCACTACAGGCCTGGGAGGTGGGTTTCTGTAATCTTTCCTCCAGGCTACACCTTTCTAGCTCCCTGTGCATTACGGTGGCCACGAAGTCACACAGATCACCTGTGCAGCATACTCCTTTCACACCTACATCCTTAAAAATAAACATTTAAAAAGGAGTCACCAATCACCTTCTTATATATCAACCGTTTCTCAGGCTAGCGCCATCTAGAGTCTGCCTTTATAACTGCTGTGGAACTTTGCTTGTCAAGGTGCTAATCACCAATGACCTCTTAAATGCTAAATCTGATGATTGCTGTTCCATCTTTATTTTATATGTCCTCTCCTCATTAGAGACCGCTGAGGAGAAATCCTCTCCCTTGGACTCTTGGCCGGTTTTCCTCTCACACACTGTTCTCTCCACTCACTTGCTCAAATAGTTCTAGGTAGCATCCTCTGGATTCATGAGGCCTCGCCCTCCCTTAACGGGGCCGTGTTTATCTGTATTTATACCTCCTCCACTGGTCTTCTGATTTCCTCATCTTCGCTTTCCTGTTTCCCATCCCTTCTAAAATGTTTTGTTACATATTGTGTGAGAGTTAAAGTAGAAGACTCCCAAGTTTCTTTCCAGCCCTAAAATTCAGTGCGTTTCTAAACTCTTGAGAACAAGTTTGATTTTCTTTTTAAATTCTAATTGAGGTAGTGGATACTTCTTTATTCAAGTAAGACTCCAAATGAGTTATTTGTAGACCCAAATACATAACACACTAGAATAAAAAGAAAATTTTCTGTAAATTCCCTTAAGACCATAGGTCCTGAACTATGTTTCCTATCTGTTTGGAGTCCATAAAAGTCTTTAAATGTATTTTTTATATTTCCCCAAACTTCTAAAAAGAATATTAACATTTGGGGGTGGGGGAGTTGCGGCTTTCAGCATTTGACTAAAATTGTATCAACTCAGTGTGATAAAAGAGCCTAGCTATTCAGAACAAATGTTGGGGTACTTGGGGTAATGATTACCCCAATGCTGTCTTCCAAACTTCTCCTTAGTTTCCCATTTCTCCTATATTATTATTATCATTATTTTGATAATTTCCAGGGCCTCCTTTTGAAGCTCCCAGTGTTTCTTTACTTGGCACCTCGTTCCTGTTTCATGGTTGCGATTTTTCTTACATGAAAGCAGAGAGATAAGAGGATTTTTTTTTTTTCTCGTTGCATCATCTCTTTTTTTTCTGGACCAGATTTCTTTATTTTTCTTCTGGTCTCTATTTTTCGTATTACAAACTATCCTTAGATGTTTGGCAGTCCTTGATTTCCAGCTCTTATCTTCAGAGTCATTCTTACAAAGCTCATTGGAAGCTCTGAGTGTGTGGCGCACAGGCTTGGAGGGACCTGGCTGGACCAGGACGTGGGAAAACCTCTCCTGTCAGTTTCCATAGGTCTTTCTTCTTGGCAGGGTCAGATTCCCCAGAGAAGACCTCTAGTCTCCTGCTTAGTGGTGAAGAGTTGCTTGCCAGTCTTCTTGGAGCTGAACTGAACAATAGTATAAGGTTGTCAGTATCCAGGACTTACGCACGCTCTCGAGTCCTCTGTTTTTAGTACACTGAGTCCTGCCCTAATTGTGCCAGGTGCCCACCAGGACAGACAGCTGCTGTTGTATTCTCTCAAAAGACAAATCTCCAGTCTTGGACTCGGGCGAGGGAAAGTGTCAGCAAGCTAATCCGGGTTGGGAGAGGATCTGACTGCTTCTTAAATCAATTTTCAACCAGTCCTCATTCATTTAGCTCCTTCCCTTCAAACTGGCTTCTAGCATACCTGGCTCCCCCAGTTATTGAGTCTTTTGAAGATTCTGCTGCAAATTGGGTTTGCTCCTGGCTTTCCCTCCTTCTCATTTGGGATTCAATTTTCTCAAAAGCCTCAAAGATATTTTACTCATTGTCCGTCTGATTTGCGCCATTTGGAATTTCATTACTATTTTCTTCTTTCCTATCTTTGGAGGGTTTGCTTTAGAGTTACTTTAGGGAGATTTCAGGAGGGAATAGAAGTAGCTGTAGGTGGCTCATATATCATCTTACCCCATCCTCTCTGATTTTCAATTCACCTGAATTAGTAGTACACGTCGCATCAGCAGTACCATTTCTGAGGGTCTTCATTCCTGAAGATATCTTTGTTTAGTTCTTAGACTGGAATGATAATATGGCTGGGAATAGTACTTTTTAATCGTCCTTGAAAAATTATTTTTCCTCATTACTTTAGAGATAATCTCCATTGCCTTCTTGAAACAAGTGGTGCCAGTGATAAATCTTATTTCCATCTTCTTCTCATTCCTTTGTAGGTTATCTTCTCAAAATCTCTGTAAGCTATTAGGATTTTCTTTATCCTTTAGTCTTCTGAAATTTCTCTACTTTCTCCTTCTCAATTGGCTGTTAAATATATGCTAGAAGTTTTCAGTCTGTCCCCCATGGCTCCTAACTTTTCCTGCATTGAGGAATTACTCCTCACCTAGCAGTGCCGTGTCTCTAGCTGGCTCCACAGCTGTGTCCACTCTGTTCCTTTCCTTAACATGTTGGCATTGCCTTTTCATTTAGATACCTTTACTTGTGCTTAAATACCTCGTGCCATGAATCCTGTCATATCAGGCTGATGTATGAAAGATATCTCCATTTATTGATTTCTGTGGAAATGTCTCTCTTTACGATGCTGCTTTTCCTCAGAGGTTGATGTCTCACTGTGGACTGACTTCTTTTCCTATCCTAAAAGGTTGGTTTTCTGTGATGATGGGAAGGTATTGCTACTGGGTAGATTCTCAGGTGGCCACTCTGTGCTGAGACGATGTTACTGCTCTCCTTTGTGTCCAGGTACGGGGCACTGCTCGTCCTCTCCAGCCCCGCCTTCGGTGGTACCTGGTACCTGAGTAAGGGGGCAGGAGGAGGATGGAGGGAGAGGCCAAACTCCCAGGTTATTCTTTCTGTTGTTCTCCAGCCAAACACCCACTGGTCTCCTTGCCTCTTGCGTTTTATATCCACCATCGTAGAGCAACAACTCTCCACCTGTGCCCACCTGCCTATTAACCCCCCTCTGAATGAGTTTCGGGCTTGGTATCCTCCTTTGGTCTAATCCAATCTGCATTCCATTATTGAGAGATTCTTCAAACTGTCTGGCCCATTGATGACACCCCTTCTCATTTTCTAGTACTATTATAGATTTTTAAAATAAATATTTTAAAATAAACATTTTCTATAATTTCTCTGGATTTGTGTAGAAGTGTAGCCTGTTGCTTGTTTCATGTCAGCATCTTTCCCATGTGAATATCTTTATTCACAAACATCTTCCACAGCCACTCTTCTGCCCACTTTAATTCGGCCCCCATTTCATTACATCACCCAAACTGCCCTTGCTAAGGTGACCAACAGCCTCCATATTGAAAAATTCAATGGAAAATTATACCCCTCATCTCATTAGACTCTTCAGCAGGCTCTAACTTGAGTCACAGCAGCTTCACTCTTTTCTCTTAGCTCTTGTGACATCATGGTGTCTTTATTTCCCACCTTTCTCTCTTTATTTCCTCCTTTCTCTCTTTATTTCCCTCCTTTCTCTCTGGTCGCTCATTCTCAGTCTCTGCTGCCAGTGCCTCTCCCCGTGGGAGATCTGCGTGAATGTTGGAAAACTTCAGGGCTCAGTCCTGAGACTTCTTTCTTCTCTCCCGGTGTCTTCATTTATTGAAATAGCTTTAAATCCCATCTAGTATCTGATAGGATTGCTCCAAAGGGGGAAAAAAACCCTACATATATATGTAGTATATATATATATACTATATATATATACTTGTTCCTCAGTGTCTGTGGGGGATTGGTTCCAGAACAAATCTGCAAAATCTGCAGATAACTTAAGCACACTATCTCCTATACTTTGAATCATCTCTAGATTACTTATAACACCTAATACAATGTAAATGCTATGTAAATAGTTGTCTGCACATGGCAAATTCAAGTTTTGTTTTTTGGGAACTTTCTGAAATTTTTTTTTTTTTCCAAATATTTTTGATCTACAGTTGGTTGAATCTGCAGATGCTGAACTTGTGGATATGGAGGGCCAGGTGTGTGTGTGTGGGTGTGTGTGTTTGTGTGTGTGTGTGTGTGTGTGTGTGTGTGTGTGAATAAAACATCTTGGGTCTTTCTTCTGTGGTTCAACAGTCAACTTTGTGTGTGTGTGTGTGTGTGTGTGTGTGTGTGAATAAAACATCTTGGGTCTTTCTTCTGTGGTTCAACAGTCAACTTAAATATTCAAATGTCTATGACATGTGACTTTCCCCAATTCTTAATACCAGTACAGGTCTTCAAGCTTATTGTCACAGGCTGGTTTCCTAGAGGCAGAGCCTGAGACTGGAGATTAGCAATTAGTGCACAGGTCATTTATCAGGGAGTTTTTTGGGGATCAACAGCTTGGGGCTGACCAGAAGGAAGCAGGCCTGGGCAGAAAGAGAAGCTGGGCCACAGTGCGGTCCTAGTGAAGGCTTCTGGCACCCCTGAGGGAGCTGTAGAGCCAGGATGGTCCTTCAGCTTTGTCCCAGGTCAGGATGAGGAAGCTGGGCCTTTGCACCCACCCTGAACAGTCATCAGATATGAGTTGCTCCTGGTGGAATGTGTGGCCTCGGCCACAGCAGTTTTCTCAGCCAAGTCCTTCCTCGAAGAAGCTGACAGCTGAGGCCTGTCTCCTGGCAGCTCTCTCAGCTGCTGGGGGCGTAAGTTCTTCATCCCTGAAGAGGGATCAGGGCAACATAGCATAGCATCCACCACACCCTTTTGAATCGCTGAACCAACCTCCTAACTGATTTCCCCCAACCCATCCGTTCTCACACAACTGCTAAAGTGAAACTTTTATAAAAAGATACTTTGTTATATCATTTCAGTGGCTTCCTCATTTCAGTGGCTTCCGTTGCCTTCCAATTACAATTGAAGCTATTAACAATATGGTATAAAGTTCCCTCACATTTTGTCACTTACATACTTCACACGCCTCAGCTTCCACTACACCCACGTTCCAGCCCATCTCCAAATACTCGTTCTCCTGAACATTACACTGCCGTTCGCGTTCCTGTGATTTGAACTTTCTGTTGTCTCTGGTACCAATGAGATCCTCTTCCTCTCCACCTACTTCTCTTCTATTCCGTCCGTTCGCATTCAGCTTGGGCAGCATCTCCCCTGGTAAATCTCACCTAAGCTCCGCAGCTGCTCAGATTCCCTCATTACCCTGAAATCTCCTCAGGGCTGGGGGTTAAGTCTTTTTCAACTTTGTATCCTCAAGTCTAGAGCAGTAACTGTAAGAGGTTCAGGGTCACCAATTACAATGTGGGCGTGTGGGCGTTTCCCCCTGCACATCCCTTTTTTTTTTTTTTTTTTTTGAATTACAAAGCTACTTTTAATACTTTGGGGTGAGCACCACAGGAATAAAGAACACTGGGGAGGGGTAAACCCCTCACGCCCAGGAGTGGCCCAGGGTGAGAGAGGCTACCTGAGGGCCGATACCAACTAGGTATCCTGGTTCTATGCCGCCTACCCAGAGGTGGCATCAGAGTACAGGCTGAGGGCTCAGTCCCGTGCTCCCCCCGCCCCCCGCCACACACACACACACACACACACTTCAGATACCATTCACAAGCCCAGGTTGTCATGTGTGCTTCTGACTGACCAGTTAAAGCATGGAGGTTCCCACAACCCACAACCCCCTCCTTGGGTTCTATTAATTTGCTAGAGTGGCTCACAGAACTCAGGAAACCCATTTACTCTCTAGAATACCAATATATTACAAGCGATATTAAAGGATGTAAGTCAGCAGCCAGATGAAGGGACACAGAGTGTGAGGTCCTGAAGGAAGGAGCAGATGTCCCCGTGGAGTTTGGGGCCAGCACGGCAGCACATGGATGTGTTCTGCTTCCCCAAGCTGGAACCTCTCTGAACCCCTTCCTTTTGGTTTTCGATGAAGGTTTCATTACATAGGCATGACGTAGTAATTATTGGCCATTGGTGATTGAGTCAATCTCTAGCCTCTCTTCCCTCCCTGAAGATCAGGGTGTGAGGCTGGAAATTCCACTCCTCTGTTCATGGTGGGTTCCTCTGGCAAACAGCCCCCACCCTTAGAGCACCCTTAGATGTTTTTCAAAAGTCACCTGATTAACATAAACCCAGTAGTTTATGGATTGTATGACAAGACACCCATTTCACCTTTATGGCTCTGAAGCTCTTCAGAAACTGAGGACAAGTGACCAAATATTAAAACAGAAGATCTTCCCATTGCTCTTACCACTCAGAAAATTCCAAAGGTTTCAGGAGCTGTGAGCCAGCAATCTTGGATGAGGAACAAATATATATGAAGAAATATACTTTGGTTATCTGAATGCCCGAACATATGTGTCACATAAATCACAATATCACAAACTGATATAAAGCACATATCCCAGAAATATTTGTCCAGCTAATCAGCACGTGAATAAAGATGTCATAACAACTGCGAGTCCAGAGGATGAGCTAGCAGGGAAACGGGCAATGTGATGTTTCTCCTGAGATGGCTCATTTGTGCTTGGACAAACTACATGGAGCAGACAGAGCTACTCTTCCCGAAGACAGACCCTGCAGAGATTTCAGTCCCCTGCGGGAAGTACATTACAGTGGGAAAAGATACTGGATTTTGAGCAACAGAATTTGGTATCAATTCCTCCCTTTCAATTTATTAACAATGCGCTTTGGCAAGTACGTTAACATCCCTGGACCCAGCTGTACCAATATGGGTTGGATGACATCATCCCTAAAGTCTATCAAATGAGACGATTGGATTTTCTGTCAAGCAAATGTCTGATGGTCCTCTGGAAAGTCCCACTCTGAACTCAACTTTAAATTGCAGATTCCTGCCTAATAATTTTATCTGACAGCCCTGGAGCACTTTTCTCTCCACCCAACCGGTCTGCCGCAGCGCAAGACCACATACACCTCTGCATTCCAGACAGTCCCTCTACCCATGGAGGAGGCCCTGGACCCATGCTGTGATGGCCGGAGCCACCTCAGGTCCCAGGAAGAGTAGGCAAAAGGTCTGTAGACATCACTGTCACCAAGAACACTCCGGATGACTCTGGAATTTATGGACAATTGAAGACTCTCTTTCCCAAGAGAATCTTATACCTGCTAGAGCCCCACAGCATCTGTGGGGAAACTAGTATGCATCGGCGACTCAGCAGAATTTGATCCCTCCCATAATAAATGGAAGACGGGAAATTTAGAAACCCATATTACTGAAATGTTCATTGTTATTTTTCTTACTCAAAGAATTTCTTTAAAATAAATGAACATATATCCCCAACTCAGTGTGCAGTTTTTTTGGCCACTATATTGTAATGTGTATGAAGCATAGATTCTCTTACCCTTAAATGATAATGTCTGCTTTATTTTACAGATGGGGAAATAGAGGCACAAAAAACTGCTGTGCCTTGCCTAGTGTCTCAATGTTTGTTATGATGGAGATGATCTCAACAAACTGAAATGTACTGTGCTAAGGGGCATACATCCCTTTCCTTAGACTTTTTCTCTTTCTTGGGAAAAAACAATCCTTAAATAACTCTAGTCCAGCAGATTGCAAAACATGTTTTTGGCTGCGTATTTCGAATATCACATCAGACCACAATTCTGGTAAAGAGAAAAGTTACGGGGAAATAAAATTCTGCCTCTGATTCACTTGATGTTATTAGAGCAATAGATTGTGGGGTCCTCAGATTGCCCACAAGGGCCATTGCCTGTGTTTGAGAGGATCTGTGTCTAAGGAAAGGACCATCTACCAGGTGGCTGTGCCTGAGGCTGAGGGGTGGCATGTCACGATGTCGTTTACCTTTACCTGTAAGTATCTCTATATTGGCTCTGTATCTGGTTCTGCCAAGTGTGTGATGGTGATGTATGGATGCAGAAACTGTTTGTACCTGGAGAGGTGAGCCAAGAACATGGCCATGGTCAATAACCTTTAAAAACAGAGAATAGAGAACTGGTAGCCCTAAATCTGAGACCTTATTCTATGTATGTATGTATGTATGTATGTATGTATGTATCACCACCATTATCTAACACGCACACACACACACACACACACACACATACAACCGTAGTTAGGGCTGTGATAGGGTTGGCATCCACAAAAGGGACATAATAAATAATGTAGATGCCGTTGTCCCTGGCTCATGGTAGGTGATATTACTAAAATGATGCTCAAGAGAAGGGATTATAAACCCCAGGTTAATAATAGTGCTCAGAAAAGACACAGTTATTAAACGAGAGTGTTTGGGAGAAGGGACCAGGAAGGTAATCCTTCTATAAGAAAAAGAAAACCTCACATAACCCTGATCAGGCTAGAGTGAGAGTATTAGCTTTTGGCAATGTCCTCTGAGATCATGAATAAAAGGTCTGAGATAAGTAGCAATTACAAAAACAAGAGTGCGTGCTCCACGTAAGGCATCTCATGCATAAGAGTTGTTTAATAACATCTTTACTGTGTCTCTCCAGTACACAAAGTCTAGAATTCCCAAATTAGCCACTGAGGTTTCAAAGAGTTTTCCCAGGCACCTTTATTTCCCTTTATTAATATGCTAGCTTGATGACTCTTTTGTGCTGTCCGTTTTGTAGAAAGACAATGCTTCTGTATGTATTAGATGGCTAAGAGAGCCATGTGTTACATGAGGTGAAATTACCTGAGGCATGATTTGGCTCCTAGGCTCTTGATATGATGTATTCCTAACAGCACAATCCATGTAGGGATTATTCCAGCAGGTTGTGGGAAAGAGACACCCAGAGAACAGGCCCTTCCTCTGCCTCCCACCTCACTGCTGGGAATCAGGATACTTTGTTTTAATTACACTTAATATCTATTGCTTCAACAACCCTTAGTTGGCTGTGATTAAATATTGATGGTGTTCGTTCAGTTTGGGCTTCCGTCTTACTTTTTTTTTTTTTTTTTTTTTTTTTTTTTTGCGGTACGCGG
>NC_041229.1:6705808-6726907 GCF_002837175.3 Physeter macrocephalus | reverse complement strand
CAGCTGCTCCGCGGCATGTGGGATCTTCCCGGACCGGGGCACGAACCTGTGTCCCCTGCATCGGCAGGCGGACTCTCAACCACTGCACCACCAAGGAAGCCCCGTCTTACTTTTTTACCTTTGCTATAGTTTTGTTTTCTCTGGAGAAAGGGTGTTCCTTACATTCTCCAAAGAAATACACATAAATGCAGCCAGAACCCTAATACTGTGTTCTTTTAAAGAATCGGATTAAGACTTACCACTGCCACCACCTGTCAGTATCCTCATTCTGTACCATGCTAACCAAGATCTGTGCTTAAAAGTGACCTTCTTGGTCTATCTATTTTTGTGTCTTGTGTTTGTAGGCCAGCACAGTGCCTGGCACATAGCAGACAATCAGTAACACTTTAGTTAATTCAATCAGATGAAAAATATCCAGCATCTTTCTTCTCTCTTCATTTGTCATTATTCATATAGAGATTCCACATCATACAAATCATGGCCAGTCTAATACTTCCATCCTATTAGAGATGAGATGACTTTTCTAAATTTCATATAGATGCTTAATGGTGGTGCTGAGACCCAGGAGTCCTTCAGCTCCAGATCCATATAGCTGAGGTCTAAGCTATTTATTTCTTTACCAATTCAGCATTGATTTCCCTGATTAGTTACACTCTATAAAAGAGCATGCCTGAATACCCAATTACCTAAAAAAGGAATGGGGAAAAAAAAAAAGAAACTCTTGAAGCTGGCCTATCCATTTGAAGCATAGATTGAAACTAATTTATCGGGAAAAGGGTGTCTCCAAATAATTCACAGCACTATCTGTTCCTAGCTAGTGTAAACAAACCAGAGCGGTAATGAATTCTTGGTGGTTACTGAAATGAGCCTCTAGTGGAGAAGCAAAATGATTTGCTTTAGTGGATTCCTGCTGTGTTGCCTGACTGTCCAGAATTGAGGTCCAGTAGCCAGAGGGGTGCAGGGGATGGAGAACTAAATCTTAAGCTTTCCATGGTCCATACATGTCTGGTACAAAGACAGGGTGGAACAAGGTGCTGCCCCACTGAGATGGTCTGAGTGAAGGTTTGACAGGGCTGTGCCGAACCCTGCAAAACGAGACTCGGTTACTAGAAACCAGCAACTGACTCGCTTGAAGATGTCACGGAAAGTTGAGGAGGGAGAGACCTCACCCCCGACCACACATGATGGATGTGTCTCTGCCGAGCCAGGCTACCTGTCTCGAGGTACTCTGACATCTGCAAGGGGTTACTTAAGGGCTGGTCAATGTCTTTCCTTACTCACTCATCTTCCTGAGAAGGGAAGCAACTCATACCATGGGTGAGACTGGGAGAGGGAATCGGGGTGCCCCTCAGCTCCTTCCTCTATCTCTTTTGAGTGAATCCGGTGGATCTCAATGCTGGATGTACACCATCACCACCTAGTGGACATCTAAAAAAAATGCTCAAATCCAGGCCCCACCCCTGAGATGAGAAGATGCTTTAGTTCATCTGGGGGTGGAGCTCTGGGCATTGATAAATTTAAAAGATCCCCAGGTGGTTCTAAAGGGCAGCCAGTCCTGAAAGCAATGAGCTAACCTGTCCCCAGGAAAATATCTTCTCCGCTCTGCTGTGTAGTATGAAGCCTACACCTGTGAAGGGCTGTTATAGGCTGACACTAGTCCCCTCAAAATTCATCTGTACCTAATCCCCAGGACCTCAGAATGTGTATTTGGAGATAAGGCCTTTAAAGGGATGATTAAGTTAAAATAAGGCCTTTAGGGTGGGTCCTAATCCAATCTGACTGGTGTCCTTATAAGAAGAGGAAATTAGGATACAAACACACACAGAGGAAAGACCATGTGAGGACACAGTGAGAAGGTGGCCATCTGCAAGCCAAGGAAAGAGGTCTTAGAAGAAACCAAACCTTCTGACAGCTTGGTTATGGACTTCTAGCCCCGGGAATTGCAAGAAAATAAATGTCTGTTGTTTAAGCCACCCAGACTGTGGTATTTTGTTATGGCAGCCCTAGCGAACTAATTCAAGGGCTATATGCGATATCTTGAGGCAACAGAAGCAAATTCGTCATTTTAGGGCATATCGGCAAACGTGGTTGTGACGACATATTTAAGAAGGTTCCTACGTATATTTACTGGAAGGTTCTTAGGCCTCTCTCTGTTGCGGCGTCTCCCGTTGCGGAGCACAGGCTCCGGACGCGCAGGCTCAGCGGCCATGGCTCACGGGCCCAGCCGCTACGCGGCATGTGGGATCCTCCCGGGCCGGGGCACGAACCCGTGTCCCCTGCATCGGCAGGCGGACTCTCAACCACTGCGCCACCAGGGAAGCCCCTGGAAGGTTCTTAAATATATTTTCTCGGTCTCTCTAATAAGCACTATCTCATAGAAATTTGAGAAAAGTGATAAGCTTTCAGCTTACAGCCCAAGACAAGGTCTTTGTCATCTTTGGCCCAACTCCTTCAGTTGCTACTAGTTATTTTTGCACTGGAAGCTACTTCCCATCATGCCTTACACACTCCTGAGGGTCAGAGAAGCCAGCTCTAGGGAAGGTTTGGAAATACACTCAGCCTTTGTGCCAAGATCGTTTTGTCCTCACATTTAATATGTGTAGTAAAAATGGAAGTAGCTTCTGTATGTTTGTACTCCATTTATCCTAAAATCTTAAAAATATTTACATGTAGATATCTATGAAATATTTGTGTAAAAGAAGAAGGTCTTTCTCAGGATAAAATTAAAAGCAAAGAGCCTGACAGCATATGCCCTAATGTTGAATGCTGCAGAAGGGCAATCACACAAAGTTCTTGTTTTGTAGAGATTTCAGGATCCGTTATAACAAATCGAAAACCATAGTTCATTTGAGGACATTTTCAATCTATTTTCTTGGGAGAGGCCATCATGTTTTCTCAGTGGAGAGTCCCAGTGGAGAGCAGGATGAGGACCAACTGGGCTCTTTTCCTCCCTCTAGAGCTGCATAGAAAGTACCAACTTGGTGGGAGATGCTTTCTGACACCCAACCCACACGGAGAACTAAGACCGAGTTGTCTGTGCTGGGAAACGATTGTAAACAGTGTGCCAACTCCTTGCAGCAGCTCCAGCCCCTAATTCCGCAAGTGGCTGTGGATGTTGTAACCAGGCGGCAAAGCGCAAGTGAGTAATCTGCTTTGCAGCTGCCATGTTATTGGGCCGACTGCGTTACGGCACATTTGCCTGCAAGGAACAGCGATGCCTAAATGAATCGCTATGATTTTTTAATACAAATAGAAGGGCAAGCCCCCACGAACCCATGTTGACAACTGAAAGATAATGCATGACTATGGGGCAGGTGGTTATCTTGCTCCCCCCAGCTCCTGGAGACCCGCAGATTTGGTTCAGGGAGATAAATGAGCAAGAGAGGAGCTTGAAAGGGAGAAGGTTGTAGACTTTTCTCAGGCACCCAGAGGAGGGAAAGGGGATCCAGTGGGCACTGACTCTGCTACAGGACAACGCAACGATCTGCAGTTGATGGTCAGCAAGTGTGGACAGATCGGATCACCTGGTGGAAAAACTGAAGAAGGATTTGGAGTCAGAACTAAGGATTTGCTGCTAGTTCTTACCGGTAACTTAGGACATTGCCCTTGTATCTGTTTCTATTTTTGAAGACAATCATCATCTCTCATTAACTTCCAGAGAAAGACTACTTACGCTGAGAAATTAATGTGCTTTGTCAAAGCCCAGCAGAGGATGAATGTCAGGTTTGTTCAACACCATCACCTGCATACATGGTCATTTCTGCAGCTGCAACTGCTAGCGGGTGCTGGGGTGGAAATGCAGAGCCAGGGTTCATCCTAAGGGGAGGCTGGGTTTGGGAACATTTTTCACTTCCTCACTTTACCCCATCCTCATATGCATACAGAATCTGTCACTCTTAGACAGAATTAGAGGAAAGTAAACAATTGTCTAGGGAAGCCCTAAAGACAAAAAATAAGTCACAGATGGCAGGATGCTGAGAAGTATGTATAAGAGGAGTGAAGGTTAAGCCATCTATATTTCCTTGGTGATGGGGGTCAGATGTGACATCTTGAAGTGTAAATATCAAGAGGCGAGATGGACATCATTGTCTTACTAATCAGAAGCCTTCACCCTATTCCTTGGGCCCTTGATGAGGGGAGACTTACGATCAGTTTTACATTATCTGAGAGTGAACTGAACTTCTCCTTCACATTAATTAGCAAAATTAACCTTTAAAATATTCATATGGCCAGATATTCTTTTTGAAATATTATCCAACTTTGTTTTTCCTTCCAGGAAGTGCTCTTCTTTTCTCTCTTTTTCCCCAATTCAAGCATTACCTCAAGAAAGCTTATGGAAGAGTAGGAACAAAGGAGTCTTCCTGGTTTTGGTTTTCAAAAGACTAAGCCCTTCGGAGAATAAATGATTTAAAAAAAGAAAAATAGTGTTTAAGGGCATTGGTAAGAATATTATTAAAAATGTGGACCATGCAATCTGAAATGGATAACAAAGGAGTAACCTAACATTGATAAAAAGAGAAGAAAACAGAGAGAGGATGGATTAGGTGAAAGTATATGGTTAACAGACTGAAATTCTCAATTTGAAGAACATGAATAGTAAGAGAAGGATGGGAGATTTTGAGGTAGAGCAATTATGGATGATGACAAGTTCTGGGATGTAACTATAGGAATGGGTAGCATGAATGGAATGGAAAATGTCATTGGAGAGGATGAATTCAAGAGACTGAAACGCCGTGATGTTGAGGAAGTGGCCCAGATGGGCATTCATGTCTCCCAGGATACTGGTCTTGCCTGTGGTGGATATGAAAACCATCAACCATGTTCTCTATCCCTCAATGACTTTGTGGGAGGGGCAAGTATCTTAGTGTGTGCTATACCAATGGGCCTTGTCTCTCTTTAAAATATATGGCCATTTAAACTCTCTCTACCAGTTTTCATCACGGCATCAGGCTCTTTTGAAGTCTGCATATTGCATCTGCCTACTTCCATGATCTCAAGCATATACATATGAACTTTAAACAATAAGCTGTAAAGCCACCCTTGCCTTTCAGTAATTTGGTTTTTAAGGATAGCCCACCAATGTGGTAAGATGGGGCTGCCCAAAGTAGGGAACCATGGGTTGTCACTCTGATTTACTGAACTGTTCTCTCATTGTTAATATCTCATATTTAATGGTCAGAAACTTGAAGCTTTGCCACTAAGATCAGGTACAAGGTAAGGATGTCCCCTCTTGACACTTCTTTACAACATTGAGCTGGAAGTTCTAGGTAGTGCAATAAAGCAAGAAAAAGAAATAAAAAGCATACAGATTGGGAAGGAAGATATAAAACTGTCACTGTTCACAGATGACATGATTGTCTATGTAGAAAATCCAAAAGGATTGACAAAAGAAAAAACAAAGTGGAACTAGTAAGCCATTATAACAAGGTTGCAGGCTTCAAGGTTAATGTACAAAAGACAGTCACATCCCTGTATACCAACAATGAACAAGTGGGATGTAAAATTAAAAAAAAAAATCTACATCATCACCTGAAAAATGAAATAGGTGCTAATCTCACAAAATATGTACAAAATCTTGATGAGGAAAACTATGAAACTCTGATGAACAAAATCAAAGAAGACCTAAATAATCCATGTCATGGATAGGAAGACATTATTGTTAAGATCAGTTCTTCCCAACTTGACCTACGTATAAAATGCAATCCCAGTCAGAAGTCCAGCAAGTTATTTTATGGTTATTGACAAGCTAATTCTAAAGTTTCTATGGAGAGGCAAAAGACCCAGATTAGCCAACACAATATTGAAGGAGAAAAACGAAATTGGAGGACTGATGTTACCTGACTTCAAGATTTACAATAAAGCTACAGTAATCAGACAGTGTGGTATTGGCAAAAGAACAGACAAATAGATCAATGGAACAGAACAGAGAGCCCAGAAATAAACCCACAGAAGCATAAACCCGTGTAAGTATAATCAACTGATCTTTGACAAAGGAACGAGAGCAATAAATGGAGCAAAGATAGTCTCTTTGACAAATGATACTGGCACAACTGGACATTCACATGTCAAAAAAAATGAATCTAGACACAGACTTACACTCTTCACAAAAATAAACTCAGCATGGATCAGAGACCTACATGTAAAACATAAAACTATAAAGCTCCTAGAAGATAACACAGGAAGTAAAAAAAAATAGATAAGTTTGGGTGGGTTGATGCCTTTGTAGGTACAACACTAAAGCCACGATCAATCCATGAAAGAAATAATTGACAATCTGGACTTCATTAAAATTAAAATCTTCTGCTGAGTGAAAGACAATATCAAGAGAATGAGAAGATAAGCCAAAGACTGGGAGAAAATATTAACAGGACACATCTGATAAAGGATTGTTATCCAAAATATACAAAGAACATTTAAAACTTAACAATACGAAAACAAAGAACCCAATTTAAAAAGTGGGCCAAGACCTTAATAGGCATGTCACCATAGAAGATATACAGATGGCAAACACAAAAATAAGCATATGAAAAGATGCCCCACATCATACGTCATCAGGGAAATAGAGTGCAAATTGCAGTGAGGAACACTGACAACACCAAATGCTGGTGAAGATGTGTAGCAACAGGAACGCTCATTGATTGCTGGTTTAAATGCTGAATGGTACAGCTACTTTGGAAGACAGTTTGGCAGTTTACAGTATGATCCAACAATAATGCTTCTCGGTATTTACCCCAAGGGGTTGAAAACTTGTGTCCACACGAAAACTTGCACATAGATGTTTATAGCAGCTGTATTTCATTCATAACTGCCAAGTTTGGAAGCACCAAAGATGTCCTCAGTAGGTGAATAGATAAACAAACTGTGGTACATCCAGACAGTGGAATATTATTCAGTATTGAAAGGAAAGAAACTCTTAAGCCACGTAAAGACATGGAGGAACTGAAATGCATATTACTAAGTGATGGAAGCCAACCTGAAAAAGCTACATATTGTATGATGCCAACTATATGACATTCTGGAAAAGGCAAACTATGGAGACGGTAAAAAGGTCAATGGTTGCCAGAGGTTGGTGGTTGGTGGGTAGGCAGAGAACAGATGATTTTTAGGGCATTGAAAATACTCTGTATGATACTGTAATGGTGGACACATATCACTATATATTTGTCTGACCCACAGGTACAAAAACAAGAGTGAGCTGTAATGAAAACCATGGACTTGGGTGATAATGATGTGTCAATGTTGGTTCATCAGTTGTGGGGGAAGTTGGTAATGAGGAGGATGCATGTGTGGAGGAAGGAGGCATATGGGAAATCTTTGTACTTTTTCTTTAATTTTCCTGTAAAACTGAAACTGCTCTAAAAAATAGTCATAAAATATCAAATATTTCTATCCCTTATTTATTATCAGTATCTTTACCACTTGTATGAATAAATATTTCAGTGCATCTTTTTATGTAAATATATAGATCACACACAAAGAGACATGTGGGTTTACTTGTATTGTGTTTGCCCTTGAGAATGGGATTGGTTATGTAACACAAAACTAAAATTATATGGAAAGGATCATGATATCGAGATTCCCCTAGGAACAGAGTGTCACATCTTATGACCCTCAGCATATAAATGACTTTCTGATTGCCTAGATTAAAGATTTTATACTAACATTTAAATATATATCCTCTTGACTTGCTCTGAATCGATACAGAGAAAATGATCACAAAACCTGCTTGTACACTCAAGCATTATTCCTTTACAGACTTGAATTCTGCCGTTAAATGTGGTTTCAGGAGGCAGAGCATACGCAAACCCACTTGAAGAGTTCTCCCCTACACAGTGTTCCTACCATGGGCGCATATAATGCTTTAGATGTACTTCCTAGCCATATTTTTCCCCTCTTAGAGTCTGTGCAAAATATATTTGGTCACTCACATTTTATTTTACAAACAAAACCAAACCTGAGAGAAGTAATCTTTTTCCTCCTCAGAAAGAAGTGCATCACTAGAGTTATTAATGATCTGTAAAGAGCAGGCCAGAAGACAAAGCTTTGTATTTTGACCAATACCTTTTGAGAAAATCCCTAAGAGTTTTTGTTTGTTTTTTAAGGGTAGAGGACTGTCACTAAAAGGAATAAACCCTGGCAGGAGAAATAGATGACTATTTCAACCTGGTGCTATTTTGCTTTCGGCCCAGAAAGGAAAAACACATTTTTGCTAATAGATTTTTTTTTCCTCCTGTCACATATACTGCAGGTTATAGAATGTAAATTATGGTAAATTTCCTGCTCTTTGCATAAACACAAATAAATAAAAAATGCCAACCAAACAAAAGAATATGATTTATAATTCTCTACAATTGCATCTCTTTCCAGCAATATATAATCATACTGCCTTTCTCTTTTTACAGCTTAGGAGGGATTGGAGAAATCACTGCTTTTTTTTTTTTTTTAACTTTTGTTGATAAAATATAATAAGTAGAATAAAAAAATTCCTCCATTTTCCTAAGTGTATTGTAGAGAAAGAGCAAAACTTTGTGGCTGTTTATTAATCAGTTGGATTTCTACATGAAGAGTATCTGACTTGAGCTCAATCTGCTCCAAAACAAATATCCTCACAGCATGTTATGTATTAAACCATTTTTCTCAGATTAAAATCTTCCAAGTGGAGCCTTCAGGGCTGCGATCATGCAGGATTCTAAAGGCCTACTGGAGATTTTTTTTCTCCTGGAAAGGGCATTTCCCTCCAACTGCCATCCTCCAAGTCTGCCTCAGGTTCATCAGATGTCTGGGGAGCCACTCTCTGTGCCTTCCCCCTGAACCCTGAAAAGAGAATATTGTGGTTTCAGGTGCCAACCTATATGTAGAAAAGTTGGGGGTCAGTTGAAAACAGGATCGACTTTTCCATTTCATATTTTGTAGGATATACATTTTTGTCCAATTTTATTCAAGGGCTTGATATGTTGCCCTCTTGATAGTGTGTTCAATCGATTCACATATCATGATTCATTACTTTATCCCTTCGGACATGCATGTCTTCATTCACTCATTCATCCAGTCAATCAAAAATATTTATTGACCACTTACTGTACGAGAGATTATGTGACTATCGCAATGAAAAAGATAGATAAGGTTCATATTCCCCTAAAGCTTACTTACCAGCGGAGGCGACCAACAATTAGACAAACACATGGATAAACAATATTTTATTTATTTATAGATGGTGGTCATATTAGGAAAGCCAAAAAGAGAGTGATGAGGTAGAAAACAAGTGGAGAAACCATTTCAAACAAGATGGTCAGCAACGGCCTTTTTGAGAAGGTGCTATCCAAGTTGGCCTTTGAGGAAGAATGTACCAGCACTGCATAAAGCTTGAGGAAGAGTGTTTCAAGGATTATGTGCAGCAAACGTAAGTTTCCAGTGGTGGGAAAGGGTTTGATATGCTCAGAAATAAAAGATAGACAGTGGAATGGAAGCATAGTTAGCAAAAAGAAGACATTGGGCTGAAAAGGAAAAAGAAGTAGGCTATGGAACCAAGTTTGGCTTTTTTAATCTAAGTGCAATGCAAAAGTGTTGAGAAGTTTTAATTCAAATAATAAAGCAATTTGGTCTGTAATTCTAAGATCACCTTTGCTGCCATGTGAAGAGTTGTAATAACACAAAAGTAGATTAGGGAGATTATTTGAAGTCTATCACAGTAATCTGGAGAAAAAAAGATGGTGGATTGGATTAGAGTGATGACCATGAAGTTGGAGAGGATTGAGATATACTTTGAAAATAAAACCAATTGGATTTGATGACAGAGGAAAGGTGGAGATGGAAGTCACAGTGTTTTTGTGGAGGATGTAACAATAGTATTTGTATTGATGCACTGTGATGCAATTTTTTTTTTTTTTAATGAGAAAAACTGGGTGGGAGGCAGGAAAAAGATATTTGGATAGGGATAGGTTTTCAAAAACTCCATATTGGACAAACTGTTTAATATATGTATTAAGATATCCAAGTGAAAATGTACAAATCTAGTTCTTAGAGAGGTCAGGGTGGAGGTTTAGATATGGGAGTCCTCAGCATCGGCATGGCATTTAAAGGCAGCACTCTGAGCACTGAGGAGAGAATGTAAATAAAGAAGGGAAGAGATCCAGGACTGAGGTTTAGGCCACTTCAACAAGTAGAGGCCAGGGACTTCCCTGGTGGCGCAGTGGTTAATACTCTGCGCTCCCAATGCAGGGGGCCTGGGTCCAATCCCTGCTCAGGGAACTAGATCCCACATGCATGCTGCAACTAAGACTCTGCATGCCACAACTAAGAGACCCGGTGAAACCAAATAAATAAATAAATAATAATAAAAAAAGAGAGATACCTAGTTCTCTTTAAAACAACAACAACAACAACAACAACAAAAAAAACAAGTAGAGGCCAGTTGAAGAAGTAGCAATGGGGCAAATGAGAAAAAGCAGCCAGTAGGGTGGGAAGCAAACCAGAAGAGTGTGTGGTCCTGGAATCCTAGAAGAAAGTGTTTCCAGAAGACAGGAGTGCTCAACTATATTGGATGAAGAGATCTGGCAGTGAGGGAGTGCTTGGTGCTTTCAAAAAAGTTGTTTTAACGGAGTTGGGAGGAATGAAAGTAAAATTTCAGAGTAAAATGGTGCAGATAGCAAATGTAGAAGTCCAGGTCCTTTGCTTGAAATGGCTAAGAGCTTATACTTTGTACTAAACCGTATTTAGGATGTAGGTCTCAGTCTCCTTATCTTTAAAATATGGATATTGGTAACACACGATAGAATTAATTTGAAGCTTAATTTAGGTAGTACATCCAGAACACTTATAATTGTGCCTGACACATAACAAATGCTCAATAAATGATTCTGCATTGGAACTTTTGACTGAAGCACCAAGATGCAACAGAAATGTCAAAGTGAGATGCCAGTGCACTCTGAGGCAGGTACCAAGTAGGGTTTCGCTGCAAAGGTGGTGTGACCCTTGAATTCATCTCACCCACGGAGCCATTTGAAAGGAGTCAAATCTTTGGGAGGTTTTGGTGGGAAGAAACTTTGAGATGACCACGCGAGTGCTGGGAAATCTCCTGCCAGCCCATGCCCAGCAGCCCCAGTATGTTTTGCGCAGTTATGGGATATGGCGGACGAATGCCTGATTCACACTTAGAAAACCTAGAGGGCCAGAGCGGAGGGCTGGTGAGCTGCTGTGGGTAAAGGAGAGAGGCAGCGGCTGCACTGGGATTATGAACCAGACTGTAGGGCTCACAGCTGGAGAGTCAGTCTGGGATTATTTAAAACCCTGCCCTAGGGCTTCCCCGGTGGCGCAGTGGTTGAGAGTCCGCCTGCCGATGCAGGGGACGCGGGTTCGTGCCCGGGTCCGGGAAGATTCCCACATACCGCGGAGCGGCTGGGCCGGTGAGCCATGGCCGCTGAGCCTGCGCGTCCGGAGCCTGTGCTCCGCAATGGGAGAGGCCACAGCAGTGAGAGGCCCGCGTGCCGCAAATAAATAAATAAAATCCTGCCTTAGGGGATGCTGAAGGCATTTAGATTCCAACAGGAATACCCGGTGTGGAGTGGAC
This sequence comes from Physeter macrocephalus, assembly GCF_002837175.3. NCBI lineage: Eukaryota > Metazoa > Chordata > Mammalia > Artiodactyla > Physeteridae > Physeter > Physeter macrocephalus. Next base: position 6,715,341 of record NC_041229.1, on the reverse strand, counting down.
AATACTGTACACCTGGGCTAAGGAGGGAGCCGCAGCTGGAGGTATAGAATGCACATAGTCATGCTGGGAACTGAGTGTAGGGCCCCAGCAGGAGAGGCTCTCAGGACCCAGGAAAACAGCCACAGGCTAAGAATCAGCTTAAACATCTGCCACCTTAAGTATTCAATGAGATAAGAACTTTTCTGCGCTTACGAGTTTGCAGTTCCTCTCTTTTCCCTCCTCCCTGCCCAACCCCCTGTATAGTCAAGTAGGAAACCCAGCAAAAGGACGGAAGCATTGGACTACCCTGTCTTCCCAAATGGTGAGAAGACCACCTGCCACAGAGTCAGGGGAGAAAAAGAGGTCTGACCTTGGCACGAAGATTGAAGTGTTGATTATATTGGATTAGACTTCAGTGAATCAGTTGCCCAGTCTCTGTAGATGTCCATGAGAGTGTGCCATGAACACATCTTCCTCGGGGACCATGGCATCCCCTGGCAGTCCCGGCTCTGGCAAGTATATGTTGTACAGCTTCAGAGAGAAAGATCTGGAGTAGACCACCTGGATTAAGATCCCTGCTCCCCCACTGACCACCTGTGCAGCCTCAACCATGTTATTTGACCTCTCTGTGTCTCAGTTTTCTCATCAGTAAGATGGGAGATAATTGTATTCTCTACCTCTTGGCAGCTTTATGAGGATTACACAAATTAATATATGTGGAAAGTTGAGAACAATGTTCATCAAAGAGGAAATAGCTCATAAATATTATCTATTATTATTTCTTTTTGCTGACTGGGTTTGACAGAGGCATGTTAATAAGCCATCTTCGCATTCTAACCACAATACTAACCTAGGGAGGATTAGGCAGAGATTCTGATGAATTAACATCATGATGCTGGGAAACAGTGTGCGGGGCCAGTCTGGAAAGAGCTCACACTTACTGGGTGCCTGCGGTAGGCAGACAGGGGACAGACTGTGAAAGTTCCAGGGTTCCTGCCTCCTTCCCACTCAGCACATCACCACCCTCAAATCCTTGTCTAGATCACATGGATTAATTCCAGTTTCCCTCTACTCCAAGTGCATTTTCACATTATTTCAGATTTTATTCTCCATTCATGAGCTCAGCCTCTGTTCCCGGTGACAATCTCCTTGAGGACAGAGACCCCGGGACCATGGCTGTTTTATCAGTAGGCATTCCAGTTTGCCCTTACGCGCTATGCTTCCATTCACTGTACTTGCTGGTTCAGCATACATTTCCCCCAAGCACCTGAAACTTCAGAACAGAGGTCAAGGCTAGGGATTCAATTCCCCTTCCATCCCTATAAATAGCTGCTTTAATTTGAGGCTGGGGCCCATGTCTATGGGAACCTAGCAATCTCCCTCCCTATGAATCAAGGATGTCAATCTTCTCTCCTGTCAACCTTTAACCAGAGCCAATGGCACAGGAATTTATGTTGCCCACTTCAGTATCCTTAGGCTATTTCCTTTCTGGTTTGTCTGGAATTGGCTAGAAGTTTTGGATTCACATTCCAGACAATATTAAACTTCCACTTGCATTCACATTCATGCTCACAGCCCCTTAGAGTTTGACAAATTGTTTCACTTCCCACCAAATCCAGCTTAGCTTGGCAAATCCATCAGACCTGCCAGCACAGAGTGAGTCCTGAGGGCAAGATGTCTTGTCTCAACTGGAAGCTCCTTTATAAGCAGGATGCCCATAAATTTTTAATGCTCTAAGTCACAGAGTGTCTAGCACATTGTAGGCAATAACAGTGACAATAATAATTATTATTATATTTTGGGCTATCTCTCCTAAGAAATGCTCTGAAATGCATTTCAGAGGCGTCATCCTTAGCTACATTTTACACTTTGCCATGTTACTTGTGGCTCAGGTACCTTGTGTTTAATAGCTACTGATGGACATAAATTCATTCGTTAGAATAGTTCAACAAATTCATTAAGTATTTAGGGACCCTCTTGTGTGAAGACACTGTGCTGAATGGAGAGGGGGTACCAAGATGAACGGCACAAAGTTCTCATCCTGGGAAGATCTGTAATCCCAAAGATGAGACAAGTATATGAGTGACTAGGAACAAGACATGACTAGAACCAGAGCAATCAGAGCTACAGGTAGTTGGCTTTGTGAGGTCAGGAGAGGGACAACACCGTGGCTGGTTCCCAGAAGCAGCAAGTCCTATTTAAGGAGGAGACATTGGAGCTAGACCTCAGAATATGGCACAACCTTAACTTGAGATGGAGGAGGCGTTTGGGTGAGGAAACAGCCTCAGTAAATGACCTTTAGGGAGACTTTCCTTCTTACAGGAGAGAAGAGCAAGTTGGAGTGAGTTGAGGGTATTGAGGAGAGAAAACATAAAGAGTCCTGGTCTGAGAATTAGAAAACAGTTCTCAGCCACTAGCAGACTGTATGTCCTAAATAAGTCACTGAAGGGCCCAAGGTCCAGCCTCATCTACAAAATGAAAAGTTTGGGTTTCAAAGTCTTAAAAGCCTAGTAATCTTTTTGTTTTCTCTTGCTAAGTAGCCAGTGTCCTTTGTGCTTTCTAGTTGTGAGATGTTTCTATCCAGTTGCAATCCGAACACTTTCCTTATTTAATAATAGGAAGTTCCCACCCCTTCTCCTTCAAATTGCAGTATTTGTCTTGTGCTACATCCTAGGTTTAGAAGAGCATCAGCTTTGTAAGTTTGGCTTCAGCAATCCCGTGCAAAATTACACTCTCCGGTGAGACCTCTATCCCAGAGCAGGCGACCTTGTCACTGGTTCCAGAAGCAGCATTTCATGAGCCACTCTTCTCACCTACCTACTGACTTTCATGCTCCTATGATATTCCATAATATCCACTTCACCCAGCTGCCCTGCTCCAGCAAGAATTCTTCAGGCTGCAGCTCTAATTTCACCTTCTTTATGAATCCTCACTGATTTCTCCAGACCCATGACTTCTTCCTTCCCTGATCACGTGGAGAAGCTATTTTCAAACCCAGAGCTGTGGGGATTGTCATCTTTATGTTTCATTTCAAGAGCACAAGTGTCATTGTTCGACAGTCTACATGCTTCTCTGTGGGCCATACTCCATACTTGCTTAGAGTCAGCAGTGCCTTGTTCAGTGCTGTAACACCACTCTACAGATGCTTACTGAGAAATTATTGTACCCTGGAAACCTTAAGATTTCTCCAACTTTAAGTGCAGATTTGATAAGCAAGGAGGCTCCTTTACAGGGCCATGTTACTCTGGAGAGTTGTCAGCCATTTTTTCCAGGGGCAAATTGAAGTGTTTGAACCTGCGGAAGGGTGGGAAGAAAAGAAGGAACCAGACAAATTTCCCTAGGAAGTGCTTCCTGATGTCCTAATGTCATGTGACTTTTCTATGTGAAGATACTTCTGCTCCGTCCCTCCTTCTTGTGATGCATCTATTCTGAGAATTTAAGTCCATGAAGAGAAGCAATCAACACCCCAATACCTTTGCAGATTTTCAATGAATGAGAATCAACCTTGTCCAGTTCATTAAATGAGTTGTGAATAAGAGGAAGGCAATAGATAATTCGACAATGTGGTGGAGATGATAATTGAACACTGTGTAAAAGAATTCAAAGACACTGAATCTGGAAGTTCCAGGGCTCTTCCAAGAAATTTATCTTTCTCATGGGTTTGAAAGGTAGGACGGCTGCTAAAAATCCTCGTAAGAGTTCTGTGCATTGGGAATGACATAAATGAGGCCCTGAAAACATCCACTGCTAAAAAATATCTTTTAAAAACCATTCAATATATGTTTAAGAAAGGAATTAGCTTCCCTGTATGAGGCATAATGAGTGGTGAAATTCAGCCATGGAGTCTTGGCCTTAATTTTTGCTAAGTGGACAATGATTGATCAAATTGCAGAGGAATACCTAAGAAATTACCTACTGCAGTCACACAAATATCAGAAGAATTTATCATAATTAATGGTATTGCTCTGAGAACCAAAGGAAGGGTGAGGAGTTTGCATTTCTTATGAAGTGCTGACTATGCTATTTGCTTCAGGTAATAATTACAGCACCCAGGCTTGCTAAATGGCAACAGTTAACATGCAGGGGTTTGTAAACAAGGTTCTGTCTATAGGCAGGCTCTTCAGCCTGAATATGAGCTGACTGTTTCTAGAACATATAATGTGTCAGTTTGCTCACCCCGCCTATGTTTTGGAAGACCACGGGTTAGCAGAAGCAACATAATGCAAATCCCTAATGCTAGCCCAATCACCTGGTGAGGCTGTTCTAAAGAAATCTTCTGAATATCAGAATAAAGTGATACCTCAAATATTCACTTTGAATTTCTAGGTCGATCACTCAGGACCTCAAAGCTTTACATATCTGGAGAGGCAGTACACATTTTTCAGATGCAAACAAAACAAGGGAAGGCCACTGGCGCATTTTGATTTCTGCTGTTTGCTATCTGACATATTTTGCATCCATCCAGTCTCTTATTTAACCCTCCCAACCATCCAGTGGGGGTAGAATTATGATTTCTATTTTATAAATAAAGAACGGAGGCAAGGGGATCTTCAGTTAACTTGCACTAGGTTACACAGTCGGTAAGTGGCAGAGCTCGAATTAGATCCAAAGACTGTCTGGATCCAGATCCCAGGATCCTCCCATCCTCCTATCAGCCAACTGACAAAGACAGGGTTACTGTCTCCTTACTCTTGGGCCACTATATTCACTGGCGATATTTCTGCCCTTACTTTTGATCTATGACAGAGTCTTGTGGAAGTCATCCTATGCTCATGACTCGGTGCTCTTCTTTGTAAAATGTGAAGGACACCCTACTGCAAATATTAGAAATTCAGCAGGGTAATTTGGCCAGATCACTGCAGTAAGATTAATACTGTAATGCTGCACTGCACTGTGTATCGAATATTTGCATGATACACACTTTGAGATTGTATTTTGTTCAGGAGTAGTCAATTCGCATTGACCCATTCACATTTTCTCACCTTGTAGACGTTGGCTGTTTTCCTCCATGGCTACAGGTGGCAGGACATCGATTTCTACATCTGTGGTGCTCTTGCGGATCAGCTTGGGGACCCGCACTGACCCTCGCTAACCTCATTAACCCTGATGGGTCTTTGGAGCTTCTGGCCTGGGCTAAAGCCTATTTGGGACTTTTCACTCCAGATGCTGAGGCCTGCTCACCTGGTACTGATTTTAGGTGGAATTCCTGGTTTGTTACATGGTTTAACCACAGAAGACTGTGGAATTAGCCACAGCTCTTCTAGGATGCTGTTCGTACATTTTTCACAGGTGGGCTGTGCCATACTTAGCAACAAACATCTCTGAGTGAGTGTGAATGACCTGGAAAGCTAGTGAGGCCCATTGTTTCTTCACTGTACAGTTAATTCAGCCTCCCCAAGGATACTACCATTTCCCAACTACTGCCAAAGCTCTGGGACTGCTCCTCCATGCTACCATCAGAGCACTTTCATTATTTGTTCACTGATGACTTATTCTGTTACTTTACCATCATTTCTGTCTTTCCTTTAAATTGTGAGTCCCTTCAGAGTAAGAACAAGGCCCTTTTCCTTCTGTTTATTGCCTTGTACATGATCTGGCACCTAATAAATGTTTAGAAAATGCCTGTGGAGTGAATGGGAAGGGACAAGCCATGGTTGACTGGGCCTCACTGGCATCAAACCCATGATAACCTTGTTATCATAGTCCCCTAACCATCAGGGCTAACCAGCCATGGCCAAGAGACATCAGTCTGATTCCCAAGAAGAACAAGTTCCAAGAGCAACTCCACAGCTGTCAGAAAATTGGCATCCTGTATAAAGTTAGAATCCATTCACTGCAGTGAAGGGCTGCCTTGCGTTTCCTTTGCTAAGTATATTGTGGTGTGAATAATGAGTAGATACCTAAGTGAGAAAGTGACTTAACTTTTAAGGTTTTTTTCTCCCCTAAGAATGTGGTTCTATTATTTTCAGAGCTGCTACCACTGTCATCCAGGCTGTTGTTTTATTTCTCTTGTAGATTTCACACAGCTCTTTAATGGAGCATGTACTATATGCAGAGAGTTGATAGACCTAATGACCAGGAAAGACACTGTTGGCTTTCCTGACTTTGGGCTGACTTCCAGATTCTAGAGCCTGAAGAAAGTCAGGCAGAGTTTGACTTTATCCTTAGCATAACTTTGCCAGTAGTTTCCCTAAAAAATTGGGAACAATGGTCAAGGGAAACAGCGACCTTCATAGGAAATGACATCCCACCAGAAAGGAGTCTGACACCCTGGACTTCTAGAGCTTACCTGTGGGGACCTGAAGAGTAGTTACTCCCTAAAATAAATTGTACTCTGTGTTCTTTTATCTCACGACAAGAATAGAAGTGGGGGCTTATTAGGTAGCAAGCATTTACTATGAGTTTGCATTCATTGTTTTATTTATGCTTACTGCAATCCGATGCTGAAGGTAATGTTTCTGCAATTTACAAGTGAGGGAACTCAGGCTTGGAGAGTGTCAATAATTTGCCTAAAACCACAGGGTAAGAAGGAGGGTCAGAAATTGAAACCACATTCAAAGTTTATCTAATCTTTCTATAATATTTTGTCGGAAGCACTCAAATATTTATTTTCCTATACCTACCTATAGTGGTGAACATGCAATTTCATATCCTTTATTCTTCAAACAGTCTCCTCCTACTTTTGTATATAATTGGCTCCTATCAAATCTGATAAAGGAGGAGTCTCCTCCAGGAAGATTTCTTGATCCTCCAAACTGAGTGGCTTTCCTTCCTCAGGTCTGCATCCCAGCTTTTTATCCTACTTACACCATTATATGCATGACCATGTATTAAAATTATTTATATGTCTGCCTTATTTACCATGTGTTCTTTGAAACAAGAGTCTCTATCATATTCTCCTCTATGACGTTAGGTAAATAGCAGGGGTTAGGTTATGAATGGTCTGAGTCATAAATGGGAGGAAACCTTGTACTCTGTTTAATTCAATATGGGAAAACTTGGGGAAGTGAAATGCTTTTGGTGGGCACTGAGATGGTGTATTGGAGGGGGTATATTATAAAAGGGTAATGTGCTAGTCAGGACCAAGGCTAGCACTTCCATTAAATTGAAATTCTAGGGAACTGATGACATTTTCATTACTGAAGGGAGATATTCGTTCATATCAGGCATCAGATTATTTTTTTAAATGTATGCCCCATTGGTAAATCAAGAGGTATAATTTTTATAAATGTCCTTGAAGGATAACTCAGCAATAACTGTGGGTAATTAGGTGATCCCAAGAGAAGAGGAGGAGTAAGGAATGCGTTACATGAGCTCCATCTGTAATTCAGGTGATGATGCTAAGTGGAGAAAAACAGGGGATCCATCTGGGGTCCTGGGGCTTTGTATGGGCCTACCATTGTTTTATGAGGAAATAAACACACCTGTGCTCTGAGCTGGCCAGCAAGTCAATCTGTTTCACATTTAAACTCAACTCAATTATAAAATTAATGGGTCTCTCTGAAACAGAAGTGTGTCAGGATCATATTCCCCTTCTCCAAATTAGTGTCAACAATCCAACACCAATGCCCAAGTTAGAGTTCTCTCAATGTGTGGTTACAGAGCTTGCCAACCTGGATGGTGGCACCAGAGTCTTTACCTGGTTCCAATCTCAGCTCATTGACCAATACCTGGTTTCCTTAGTAAAGCAAAATCTGAAGCAAAACCAAAATAAATTAATAAAAAGTTCTAGGAATTTTGAATAGTGTTGCCTTTGAAAGTAGGGAAAAGCAAAGGCACCAAAAATCATCATATGGATGTTTTCTGTAAATATAAAGCAAAGAAAAAAAGAAACAAGCTCACCATGTCATTTTTCTGAGCTTTTTTCAATGGAGTTGGAAAAATCTGTTGTGTATGTTTGTGTGTGTGTGTGTGTGTGTGTGTGTGTGTTTGGGGAAGGCAGTGGGATTGGTGGTAGTGCTCTCTGGGCTCACAACTATATACCAATACCATGTGTTTATTCCAGCTCTCATTTAGCAGAAGCTCAAGATTTTTGAAATTGAGTTTTTCAATGAAGTTTAGAAAGAATATTAATACTGTTTACTTGTTTGTTTCTCCAACATAACATGCCTTTTTTAAAGTGAAGTTCTAAGACTAGTAACTTGCTGTGTCCCTAATGTCCCATACACAGCCCAGGACGTGATAGATCACCAATAGTTATAGATAAAATAAAAGATGAGGGGATGGGGGAGAGAGAGAGAAAGAGAGAAAGAAGAAACAATGATAACTAAAATCTTCTGATAATTCCTAAAGTTTCTTTGCACTCTTAGGAACAGTTATCCTGTAATAGGTTGTTCCTATATGTCTCATAATCTAGGACAAGTGTTGATAGCCTACAGTGCTGGTGGTGGCATTCAGACTGATATTCACTAGTATATAGTATGGTACCCTCTCTGCTGAGCCCTGTGAGAACGACCAACCACTGCACTCCCATCTCCTGATTTGCAAGATTCAGAATGTGAATTATATACCCTACTTCTCTAAATTTGAACCTCCCATATTTCCAGTGATCCTTCCTGCCCAAGACTGTCTTCCACATTTGGTACCACCTCAACCTACAAGGCATACAGTTACATGTTGCTTTCCTCATAAGGCATGTGCATTATTTTTAAAGAAAGTTCTTTGGGGAAAATGCCCCATTCTTTATTGTGTAAACCAAAGAGGTCATTTCAGAGATGAGTATTTCAATCCAGGTTGTAAAAAGACAGGACTAAGATTTATTAACATAGTTTCATATATCTGTATTTACTGACTTATCAATTGAAGTATAGTCAGATACTATCAGAAGTGCCTACTCAGATAGTTTTTGGAATTAGAAAGTCAAAGGGTATAAGGCTGAGGCCCACCTTCCTCGTTAGCCAAGTTGTTGTGATGTTATCTTGAGTTGTGCAAGAGAGTAACCACTAACCTTAGGCAGCTTTTTAAATTTAAATGTAAATTAATTAAACTTAAATGAAATGAAAAATTTAATTAAAATTTTTTAATTTAAAAATTTATTATTAATTAATTTTTAATTTTTAAATTTTTTAAAATTGAAAATTTTAATTTTTAATATTTATTGATTTTAAATTTTTTATTTTAAATATTTATTTATTTATTATGTTGTAAAAATTTAATTTTTTAGTTACATAAGCCACATTCCAAGTACTGAATAACCACATGTATTATATTAGAGATAGCGGAGATAAAAAAAACATACTCTTGTCCAGGAAGCACAGAGAGTCCCATACAGGACAAATCCAAGGAGAAGCACACCAAGACACGTATTAATCAAACTATCAAAAATTAAATACAAAGAAAAAATATTAAAAGCAGCAAGGGAAAAAAAACAAATAACATAGGGGAATCCCCATAAGGTTAACAGCTGATCTTTCAGCAGAAACTCTGCATTTTGCAAGAGACAAAGAAGGACACTACATAATAAACAAGGGATAAATCCAAGAAGAAGATATAACAATTGTAAATATTTATGCATGCAACATAGGAGCACCTCAATACATAAGGCAAATGCTAAC
>NC_041229.1:6674960-6705350 GCF_002837175.3 Physeter macrocephalus | reverse complement strand
CCAATGGACAGACTATCCAAAATGAAAATAAATGAGGAAACACAAGTTTTAAATGATACATTAAACAAGATGGACTTAATTGATATTTATAGGACATTCCAACCAAAAACAACAGAATACACTTCCTTCTCTAGTGGTCATGGAGCATTCTCCAGGATAGATCACATCTTGGGTCACAAATCAAACCTTGGTAAACACAAATCTAGCCTTGGCAAATTTAAGAAAATTGAAATCATATCAAGTATCTTTTCTGACCACAACGCTATGAGACTAGATATCAATTATAGGAAAAGATCTGTCAGAAATACAAACACATGGAGGCTAAACAATACACTACTTAATAACGAAGTGATCACTGAAGAAATCAAAGAGGAAATCAAAAAATACTTAGAAACAAATGACAATGGAGACACGACGACCCAAAACCTATGGGATGCAGCAAAAGCAGTTCTAAGAGGGAAGTTTATAGCAATACAATCCTACCTTAAGAAACAGGAAACATCTCGAATAAACAACCTAACTTTGCACCTAAAGCAATTAAGAGAAAGAAGAACAAAAAAACCCCAAATTTAGCAGAAGGAAAGAAATCATAAAGATCAGGTCAGAAATAAATGAAAAAGAAATGAAAGAAACAATAGCAAAGATCAATAAAACTAAAAGCTGGTTCTTTGAGAAGATAAACAAAATTGATAAACCATTGTCTGAGTCTGTCAGTACAGACTCATCAAGAAAAGAAGGGAGAAGACTAAAGTCAATAGAATTAGAAATGAAAAAGGAGAAGTAACAACTGATACTGCAGAAATACAAAGGATCATGAGAGATTACTACAAGCAACTCTATGCCAATAAAATGGGCAATCTAGAAGAAATGCACAAATTCTTAGAAAAGCACAACCTTCCGAGACTGATCCAGGAAGAAGTAGAAAATATAAACAGACTAATCACAAGCACTGAAATTGAGACTGTGATTTAAAATCTTCCAACAAACAAAAGCCCAGGACCAGATAGCTTCACAGGCAAATTATATCAAACATTTAGAGAAGAGCTAACACCTATCCTTCTCAAACTATTCCAAAATATAACAGAGGGAGGAACACTCCTAAACTCATTCTACGAGGCCACCATCACCCTGATACCAAAACCAGACAAAGATGTCACACACACACACACGCACACACACACACAAACAACAGGCCAATATCACTGATGAACATAGATCCTCAACAAAAATCCTCAACAAAATACTAGCAAACAGAATCCAACAGCACATTAAAAGGATCATACACCATGATCAAGTGGGGTTTATCCCAGGAATGAAAGGATTCTTCAATATATGTAAATCAATCAATGTGATAAACCATATTAACAAATTGAAGGAGAAAAACCATATGATCATCTCAATCGATGCAGAAAAAGCTTTTGACAAAATTCAACACCAATTTATGATAAAAACCCTCCAGAAACTAGGCATAGAGGGAACTCCACATAATAAAGACCATATATGACAAACCCACAGCCAACATCATTCTCAGTGGTGGAAAAACTGAAACGATTTCCTCTAAGATCAGGAATAAGACAAGGTTGTCCACTCTCACCACTATTATTCAACATAGTTTTGGAAGTTGTAGCCACAGCAATCAGAGAAGAAAAAGAAATAAAAAGAAGAAGAAGTAAAGCTGTCACTGTTTGCAGATGATATGATACTATACATAGAGAATCCTAAACATGCTACCAGAAAACTACTAGAGCTAATCAATGAATTTGGTAAAGTAGCAGGATACAAAATTAATGCACAGAAATCTCTTGCATTCCTATACACTAATGATGAAAAATCTGAAAGAGAAATTCAGGAAACACTACCATTTACCATTGCAACAAAAAGAATAAAATACCTAGGAATAAACCTACCTAGGGAGACAAAAGACCTGTATGCAGAAAACTATAAGACACTGATGAAAGAAATTAAAGATGATACCTAGGGAGACAAAAGACCTGTATGCAGAAAACTATAAGACACTGATGAAAGAAATGAAAGATGATACAAACAGATGGAGAGATATACCATGTTCCTGGACTGGAAGAATCAACATTGTGAAGATGACTATACTACCCAAAGCAATCTACAGATTCAATGCAATCCCTATCAAATTACCAATGGCATTTTTCACAGAACTAGAAAAAAAATTTCACAATTTGTATGGAAACACAAAAGATCCCGAATAGCCAATGCAATCTTGAGAAAGAAAAATGGAGCTGGTGAAATCAGGCTCCTGGACTTCGGACTATTCTATAAAGCTACAGTAATCAAGACAGTATGGTACTGGCACAAAAACAGAAATATAGATCAATGGAACAGGATAGAAAGCCCAGAGATAAACCTATGCACATATGGTCACCTTATGTTTGATAAAGGAGGCAAGAATACACAATGGAGAAAAGACACTCTCTTCAATAAATGGTGCTGGGAAAACTGGGCAGCTACATGTAAAAGAGTGAAATTAGAACACTCCCTAACACCATACACAAAAATAAACTCAAAATGGATAAAAGATCTAAATGCAGTCCGGACACCATAAAACTCTTAGAGGAAAACATAGGCAGATCACTCTATGACATAAATCACAGCAAGATCCTTTTTGACCCACCTCCTAGAGAAATGGGAACAAAAACAAAAATACAAATGGGACCTAAAGAAGCTTAAAAGCTTTTGCACAGCAAACGAAACCATAAATAGGACGAAAAGACAACCCTCAGAATGGGAGAAAATATTTGCAAATGAAGCAACTGAGAAAGGATTAATCTCCAAAATTTACAAGCAGCTCATGCAGCTCAATATCAAAAAAAACAAACAACCCAATCCAAAAATGGGCAGAAGACCTAACTAGACATTTCTCCAAAGAAGATAAACAGATTGCCAACAAACACATGAAAGGATGCTCAACATCACTAATCATTAGAGAAATGCAAATCAAAACCACAGTGAGGTATCACACCAGTCAGAATGGCCATCATCAAAAAATCTACACACAATAAATGCTGGAGCAGGTGTGGAGAAAAGGGAACCCTCTTGCACTGTTGGTAGGAATGTAAATTGATACAGCCACTATGGAGAACAGAATGGAGGTTCCTTAAAAACTAAAATTAGAACTACCATATGACCCAGCAACCCCACCACTGGGCACATACCCTGAGTAAATCATAATTCAAAAACAGTCATGTACCACAATGTTCATTGCAGCTCTATTTACAATAGCCAGGACATGGAAGCAACCTAAGTCTCCATTGACAGAGGAATGGATAAAGAAGATGTGGCACATATATACAATGTAATATTACTCAACAATAAAAGGAAACGAAATTGAGTTATTTGTAGTGAGGTGGTTGGACCTAGAGAATGTCATACAGAGTGAAGTAAGTCAGAAAGAGAAAAATGAATTACATATGCTAACACATATATACATGGAGTATTAAAAAAACAAAAAAAATGTTTCTGGAGAGCCTAGGGTCAGTACAGGAATAAAGATGCAGACATAGAGAATGGACTTGAGGACATGGAGAGGGGGAATGGTAAGCTGGGACGAAGTGAGAGAGTGGCATGGACATATATACACTACCAAATGTAAAATAGATAGCTCATGGGAAACAGCCACATAGCACAGGGAGATCAGCTCGGTGCTTTGTGACCACCTAGAGGGGTGGGATAGCGAGGGTGGGAGGGAGGCTCAAGAGGGAGGGGATATGGGGATGTATGTATAACTGATTTGCTTTGTCATAAAGCAGAAACTAACACACCATTGTAAAGCAATTATACTCCAATAAAGGTGTTAAAAAAAATCCAACCCCGAAAAATAAAAACTTACTCTTCATTGCAGAAAGTCTATTTCCCAGTGCTATAGAATATATGTTCTTTGGAAAATTCGAAAGAAAGAGAGATTCCCTTTAGGAGGCCACTGTAAGGTTTTTGTGTTTTTTGTTTGTTTGCTGTTGCAATTGTAGTGTCACTGGAGATAAGAAACAATCATTTTGTTCTTCATAGATGGTATTTTATGATGTTTGAGACCTCTTGTTGTGAATGAGGCTCCGTTTGGACTGGTGCGTGAATGACAGAACTGTCTAATCAAGGTGTAGTGAACTGTGGTCAAATTAAATTATGCTTACTATTTTTTCTTCCTTTAGATCACTCTGCTATGCTTTTCTTTTCTTTCTGGCCCTTAAGACTGAAATTCCATACACTATAGAGCTGATCTTTCCTCTCCAATGCACCATAACAGATATAGAAACGGCAGCCCAGTAGCTGCCATATACTGGGACAAATGGGACCAAGATCACAAATTGTAATTTCTCTTATGTATGAGTAAAACTCTGCTGGGGACATGTGACCCAAATGCTTATTAATTGTATGGAACCAAAGTGCCTGAGACACGTTTAGCTATATAGTCAGATCATGAGTAACCAAGAGTTGACATTCTTTCTCTTCTTTCCTGTTTTCCTTTTTTTCCTTTTTCTGTCCTCCCTCTTCCATCTGCATCTTCCTACCACCCCTAAACACATATTTGCTGAGTGTCCATCAGACTAGGAAATCAGTGAACAAATACAGTCCATACAAGCTCATGGAACTTACAATCAAGGAAGCAGACAACAAAAAATATTTACAAATGTAATTGTCCAAGAATGTAAGCTCAATTAAAAAGGAATGCAAGATGCTAAACCAAAAAATAAGCCTTAATAACGAGGAGACTTGAGCGGCCTGGAAGGTAAGAGATTGAAGAATAATGAATATTTATATTGTTTACCTTTTATAAATTAGTTCTTCCCAGATGACTGGTTAGGAAAAGTGTGTAGTATAAACATATGGCATTGCTGATGTTTCTTGCATGGTGTCTAAGCCTCTCTGAGCCTCATTGCCCAAATTTTCAGGGCTAGTCTCATGACACTGCTCTCAGAGCAAGAGTTAAGAATTACTGCAGGTGGGAAGAATGGGAGACAGCTGGGAATGTATGAGGACTGTGGGGTGCTACTGTGAGCAATTTTCTATAATACAAAAATAAATTTGTTCTACCAAGGGCTCAGGAAGGGAAAGGTGAGGGCATACACGTATTTCTTTGTTGGCATTTATGTTTTCTTGACAGCTTTGTCAAGAAACTCTGGACCCATCAATGTCAACTCATTGATCCTGAGTTAGCTGTTGGCTCTCTCCACTGGATTAAAAAAAATGTTGCTAAATTATATTGGATCCCATGATAAAATATATTCAGCTGTCCCCATTGCTGCAAGCTTGCCCTGGCTTCTGTGGTTAAATTATGAGTCGTGCTTTTTTCTGTATTCACCTCTTTTGTCTTTCTCTATTATTGCTGTTTTTATCACAGTATCCTTGCCTTCTATCTCTGGGCTGTTCAGATTCTGACTGATGTTAAGGTATGGGCTGTTAATTGCTGATGCCTATGAAATTCTGAGTGATGGCTTATTAAAGGGTTCAGAGTCTTCCTTTGCTGACATTTAAGAAATACAGTAATGTGCTAAAATGTACGTAACATCTTTCTGATTGCGTGTGTGTGTGTGCATATGGTTAGTCTTTTCTCAAATGTGCTCATTCAGTTACTTTTGGAATGCAGTTGTCTCCTCGAAGTGACTATCAAGGGAATTAGGACTCAAATTAAGGATTATTAAAAAGACATTCACACTGAAATATGTTATTACTGCAAAAACTGTTCTTGCATTAGCAAAATGAAGTTAGTGGAACAACTGGCATTTACAGCTGAGGCTGTAAGTCAAATTCTGCAAAGCTTTCCTGTTTTTCCTCTCCAAGAGCATCCTTTCTGCCACAAGTCTGTCACCACGAACTTTAGCAAGTACCTCATTTTATAGAACCCCAGGCAGGCTTAGAAACGAGTAGAATTCATGACTACTACTTATTGCCTTTACCCCAAACACTGGCCATTTCCTTTTTGGTTTGGGGGGATTGGCTCAGCAGGGATTTGAGAATCTGAATACTTGATTTGGGAATCTAGTATTATTGCAATTTGTCCAATCAGCTATGTGATTTTCACTGTGCTAGAGGTTGATCTACTGAATGTAAAAGACACTTACCTGATCTTTGAGCAAAAATTTTGCAGCTTTTCCTAAGCTCAGCTCTCCTCCTGTGTTCTCTGGCTCACTCGTTGGTTCAAACGCTACTGGTTCATTCTACTGGAAATCTGGGTTTGATCCTTGCTTCTTCTCTCTTCTCACCTTCCCCTTGGAAGCAATATCACAAACCTACCAGACATATCATAAACCTTTGGTTAACCTCCCATATGTATTCACTCTACCCTCTTGTACAGCTCTTCACCTTCACCATCACTGGTCTATGTCATGCCGTGTTTATTTCTGGCCTGTGTAATTGCAGTGATGTCTTAACTGTTATCACTGCCTTCCATCGCGTCCTTCCCACACTGCTTCACCTTTTCTCAAAGAATCCATCTTCCACCGCTCAGAAGTAAGATGCAAATCTCACCATATGCCTTTTGTTTTTTTTTAACCTTGGTTTAACTGATATTTTATTTTTTTTTAACAGATCTTTATTGGAGTATAATTGCTTCACAATACTGTGTTAGTTTCTGTTGTACAACAAAGTGAATCAGCCATATGCATACATATATCCCCATATCCCCTCCTTGAGCCTCCCTCCCACCCTCCCTATCCCACCCCTCTAGGTCGTGGCAAAGCACCGAGCTGGATCTCCCCGTGCTACGCGGCTGCTTCCCACTAGCTATTTATTTTACATTTGGTAGCATATATATGTCGATGCTACTCTCACTTCGCCCCAGCTTCCCCCTCCCACCCCATGTCCTCAACTCCATTCTCTATGTCTACCTCTTTATTCCTGCCCTGCAACTAGGTTCAGCACCATTTTTCCTTTTTTTTTAGACTCCAACCATATGTCTTTTCCCAAAATTCCATTGATAGTTTTACAATGGGCATAGAATTAAATTTGAGCACATTAACTTGGTGTTAAAAAGCCCTCTGTATTATGACCTTTGCTTACGTTTCAAAGCTGCATCACATTTTATGTTACCTCTGAATTATATGTAGTTTTTCTATGGACTATCCCACCACACCATGACTCCTCTCTCTCTCCTCCTCTCTCTTTACACTATGCACACACACACACACACACACACACTCTGGCTAGCCAGATGACTCTCTTAAAACCCAAGGATTGTTGCCACCAAGCAGTCTTCACTGAAACCCTGGGCCTCCAGGCTGAGCTGGGGACCTCTTATTCATGTCCTCATAACTACATTCTCATAAAAATCACACTCCCAAGTTTTTTTAAACAGCTTTATTGAGATATAGTTCACATAACACAATTCATCCATTTAATGTGGACAATACAGTGATTCTTAGTATTTACACAGAATTGTGCAACCATCCCCACAATCAATTTTGGAACATTTTCTTCAGCCCAAAAAAAGGAAACCTAGATTCATTCACTTCCTATTTCTTACCAAACTCCCCAGCTCTAGGCAAATATTTGCTATTCTATTTCTTTTCTCAATAGATTTGCCTATTCTGGACTTTTCATATAAATAGAATCATACAAAATATGGTCTTTTATTGACTGACTTCTTTTACTTAGCATGGTTTTCAAGGTTCATCCATGCTGTACTATATATGCCATATCATTCCTTCTAATTCCTTTAAATTTAAAATATTACCCTGTAGTGATATGCCACATTTGATTTATCCATTCATCAGTTGGTTATTTGGATTGCTTTCACCTTTGGGATATTATGAATAATTCTTATGTGAATATTCATGTACAACTTTTTGTGTGGACAAGTTTTCAGTTCTCCTGGGTATATACCTAGAAGTAGAATTATTGGGTCATATGGCAATTCTATATTTAATCTTTTTTAAGGAATTGAGATAACATGGGTTTATAACATTACATAAGTTTCATCTGAAGACTCTGAAAGCACTAATCTGAAAAGATATGTGCACCCTTATGTTCACTGCAGTATTACTTTACTTACAATAGCCAAGGTATGGAAACAACCTAAGTGTCCATCAGTGGATGAATGGATAAAGATGTGGTATACCTATACAATGGAATACTACTTGGCTGCAGAAAAGATGAAATCTCGCCATTTGTGACAACATGGATGGACCTTAAGGGTATTATGCTAAGTGAAATAAATCAGGTGGAGAAAGACAAATACCATATGAATTCACTCATATGTGGACTATAACAAACATACAAATAAAAAATAAAATAAATGAACAAACCAATCCAAACAAAAACAAACACAGAGATACAGAGAACAAAGTACTGGTTACCAGAGGGGAGGAGGGAGGGCAAAATGGGTAAAAGAGTTGAATTGTATGATGATGAATGGAAACTGAATTTTTGGTGGTGAGAATGCTGTAGCTGTACAGAAGTAGAAATATAATGTTTTACCCATGAAACTTATATAATGTTATAAATCTATGTATGTCTTTTGAGGAGCTGCCAGACTGTTTTCCAAAGCATAGCGCCACTTTGCATTTCTGCCAGCAGTGTATAAGAGTTCCAATTTTGATGACACTTTTTACTATCTGATGACACTTTTTACTATCTCTCTTTTTGATTATAAGAGGAGTGGTGAAGTGATATTTCATGCTGGTTTTGATTTGCATTTCCCTGACGGCGAATGATGTTGACCATTTTTTCACTTGCTTATTGGCTATTTGTATATATTCTTTGTAAAAAATATCTATTCAGATCTTCTGCACATTTTCAATTGAGTTATCTTTTTATTATTGAATTATAAGAGTTCTTCATTTATTCTGGCTACTAGACCCTTATCAGTAATATGATTTGTAAATATTTTCTCCCATTCTGTGGGTTGTTTTTACTTTCCTGATAATATCCTTTTAGGTTCCTTTTAATTGTGATGAAGTTCAATTTATCTAGTTTTTCCTTTTGTTGCTTTTATGCTTTTAGTGTCATCGCTAAGAAACCACTGCCTAATCCAAGGTCACAAATAATTGCCCCTATGTTTACTGTAAGAGTTTTATAATTTGATTCACTTTTAGTTAATCTTTATGTATTGGATAAGGTAGGGCTCCAACTTCACTGTTTTGCGTGTGGGTGTTTAGTTACCCAGTACCATTGATTAAAAAGATTCTTCTACCCCTACCCCACTGAATTGTCTTGACACCTTGTTGAAAATTAATTGAACGTAAAAGTGAGTTTTAATTTCTGGATTCTCAATTCTATTATGCAGATCTACTTTGTACAACCTTATGCTAGTACCAAACTCTCTTCATTACTGTAGTTTGAAGTAATTCTTGAAATTGGGAAGAGTGAATACTCCAACTTTGTTCTTCTTTTTAAATACGATTTTGATTATTTTGGTTTCCTTGCATTTCTATTTGAATATTAGGATCAGCTTATCCACTTCTGTAAAAAATCCATCTGGGATCCTGATAGAGATTTTATTGAATTTGAAGATCAGTTGTGGACATATTGCCATATTCACAATATTAAGTCTTCCTACCCATAAACATGGGATGCCTTTCCATTTATATAGATTTTCTTTAATTTCTTAAAACATAGTTGTATTTTTCAGAGTATATGCATTTCAATTTTTTGTTAAATTCTGTCTCAATTATTTTATTCTTCTTGATCTTATTGTAAATAGAATTGTTTTCTAAATTTTGTTTTTGGATTGTACAGGCAAATGTATAAAAATTCAGTTGATTTTGTATATTGATCTTATATCTTGTAAGCTTGCTGCACTTGTTCATTAGTTCTAATAATTTTAGTGGATTTCCTAGACTTTTCTATATATAGAATCATGTTACTTGAAAACAGAGATAATTTTACTTCTTCCTTTAAAATCTGGATGCCTTCTATTTTTTTCCTTGCCTAATTGTTGTGGCTATAACCTCCCATACAGTGTTGAATAGAAGTGGCGAGAGCACACATCCGTATCTTTTTCCTGAATTTAGGGGGAAAATATTTTGTTTCTTCATTATGACCTATGATTTTAATTTTAAGTATAATTATCCTTTATCATTTTGAGGACGTTTTCTGCTAACCATAGTTTGTTGAGTGTGTTTATCATGAAGACGTGTTGAATTTTGTCAAATGCTTTTTCTGTCTATTTAGGTGATCCTTTTTCCCTTTTTGGTAAGATATATTAATTGATTTTCATATGTTAAATAAACTTTGCTTTTCTTGAATAAATCCCAGTTTGTCATAGGAAGGCTCTCTAAATCAATAAATCCAACTATTGTTTCTTGGACTTCATTCTCTCACTTCTATAAAGAATCCTGATACAGATCCATTTATATTTTCTGCTTCTTCATTAGTTAGTTTTGGCGGTTTGTCTCTTTCTAGGAATTTGTCCATTTTATCTAGACTGTATAATTAGTTATCATACAGTTCTTCATAGCATTCTCTTATACTTTCTTTTTGCAATTTCTGTAAAGTTTCTAGTAATGTCCCTCTTTTATTCTTTATTTTATTAATTTCAGCTTTCTCTCTTATTTTTCTTGGTCAGCCTAGCTAAGTGTTTGTCAATTTTGTTGATATTTTCAAAGAACAAACCTTTCACATTGCGGATTTTCACTACTGTTTTGCTTTCATGATTTCATTAACTTCCATGTGAGTTTTTATGATTTCATTCCTGTACTTGTTATAAGTTTTACTTGTTCTTTTTCTAGTACCTCAATATGGAAATTTAGGTTATCTATCTGAAAGTTTCTGAACTGTAGATTTTTATAACTATAAGTTAAGGAAAGAAAGAAGAAATATTCATTTATAATGTATTTTATAATTATATAATTAATTTTTCTGCTGCTCTTTTTTTAAAGAACATGTTTTAAGAGGAGTTTCAGGTTTACAACAATATTGAGAGGAATGTACAGAGATTATCCATATATATATCTTTCCCCCACAAATGTGTAGCCTCCACCATTATAAACATTATTCATGAGAAGGGTACACTTTTTACCGAGGATGAACCTACATGGACATATCATAATTATCTAGAGTCCATAGTTTACCTTAGGGCTCACTCTTGGTGTCATACAGTCCATGGGCTTGGAAAAACTTATAATGACATATATTCATTATTCTAACATCATACTGAGTATTTTTACTGTCCTAAATATTCTCTACAGTCTTCCTATTCATTTCTCTCCCTCTCGCCCATCAGCCCTCAGCAACCATTGATCTTTTCATTGTTTCCATAATTTTGTCTTTCTCAGAATGTCATATAGTTGGATTCCTACAATATGCAGGCTTCTCAGATTGACTCTTTTCATTGACTAATATGAATTTAAGGTTTCTCTGTCTTTTCATGGCTTTATAGCTCATTTATTTTTAACTCTGAATAGTACTCCATTGTCTGGATGTACCACAATTTATCAATTAACCTACTGAAAACATTTTGGTTGCTTCCAAGTTTTGGCAATTATGAATTAAGCTGTTATAAATACCTGTGCACATAATTTTGTGTTGAGAGATGTTTTCAACTCCTGTAGGCAAATAACAAGGAGCATGATTCCTGGATCAGGTGGTAAGAATATATTTAATTTTGTAAGAAACTGCCAATCTGGCTTCCAAAGTGATATACCATTTTGCATTCCCACCAGCAGTAAATGAGGTTTCCTGTTTCACTGTATCCTCATCACCATTTAATATTGTCAGTATTCTGGATTTTGGTCATTCCAATTCTTTGTGTGTAGTGATATCTCATGGTTGTTTTAATTTGGATTTCCCGGATGACATATGACGTGGAGCAACTTCTCATATTTTTATTTGTCATCTCTGTATCTTCTTTGGTGAAGTGTCTGTTAATACCTTTGGCCCATTTTTAATTGGGTTATTTGTTTTCTCATTATTGAGTTTTAAGAGATCTTTGTATATTCTGGATAACAGTCATTTATCAGATGTGTCTTTTGCAAATATTTTCTCCCTATCTGTGGCTTGACTTCTCATTCTCTTAACTTTGTCTTTCACAGCATAGAATATTTTAATTTTAATGAAGTCCAGATTATCAATTATTTCCTTCATGGATTGTGCCTTTGCTGTTGTTCCAAAAA
This sequence comes from Physeter macrocephalus, assembly GCF_002837175.3. Taxonomy (NCBI): domain Eukaryota; kingdom Metazoa; phylum Chordata; class Mammalia; order Artiodactyla; family Physeteridae; genus Physeter; species Physeter macrocephalus. The sequence goes on along the minus strand of NC_041229.1, from coordinate 6,693,276 downwards.
AGTCATTGTCATACCCAAGGTCACCTAGGCTTTCTTCTATGTTATATTATAGGAGCTTTGTAGTTTCACATTTTACATTTAGTTCTGTGACTTACTTTGAATTACGTTTTTGTGAAGAGTGTAAGGTCTGTGTCTAGATTCTTTTTTTTTTTTCCAAGTGGCTATCCAGTTTTTCCAGCACTATTTGTTGAAAGACTATCTTACTCTATCGCCTTTATTCCTTTGTCAAAAATCAGTTGACCATACTTATATGGGTTTTTTTCTGGGCTCTGTTCTGTTGCATTGATCTATTTGTCTATTCTTTCACCAATACCAAACTGTCTTGATGACTGTAGCTTTACAATAAGGCTGGAAGTCAGGGAGTGTCAGTCTTCCAACTTTGCTCCTCTCCTTTAATATGTATTGGCTATTCTGGGTCTTTTGCCTCTTCATATCAACTTTAGAATCATTCTGTCAATACCCATAAAATAACTTGCTGTGATTTTGACTGGAATTGCATTTAATCTATGGACCAAGATGGGAAGAATTGACATCTTCATAACATTGAGGCTTCCTCTTTATGGCATGATATATTCCTCCATTTATTTAGTTCTTCCTTGATTTTGTACATCAGAATTTTATAGTTTTCCTCAGATAGATTTTTGTAATATTTTGTTAAATTTATACCTAAATATTTTGGAGGTGGTGGTAATATAAATGGTATTATGTTTTTAATTTTGAATTCCACCTATTAATTGCTGGTATATAAGGAAATAATTTATTTTGTATATTAACCAAGAATCCTGCAACCTGTTATAATTGTTTATTAGTTACAGTGGGTCTTTTGTAAATTCTATCAGATTTTATACATAGATGATCATGTCATCTGTGAACAAAGATATTTTCATTTCTTCCTTCCCAATCTGTGTACCTTTTATTTCCTTCTTGTCTTATTGCACTAGCTAGAATTTCTAGTACAATGTTGAAAAAGAGTGATATAATTGTACATTTTTGACTTGTACGTGGTCTTATAGGAAAGATTTGAGTTTTTCACCACTAAGTATAATGATAGCTATAGCCTTTTTGTAGGGATTACATATCAAGTTGAGGATGTTTGTCTCTATTCCTAGTTTGCTGAGAGTTTTTATCATGAAGGGGATTTGTCAAATGCTTTTTCCATATCTATTTTTTTAAACATCTTTATTGGAGTATAATTGCTTTATAATGTTGTGTTAGTTGCTGCTGTATAACAAAGTGAATCAGCTATATGTATATATATATATATAGCCCCATATCCCCTCGCTCTTGCGCCTCCCACCCCTCTAGGTGGTCACAAAGCACTGAGCTGATCGCCCTGTGCAATGCAGCTGCTTCCCACTAGCTATCTCTTTTACATTTGGTCGTGTATATATGTCAATGCTGCTCTCTGACTTCGTCCCAGCTTAGCCTTCCCCCTCCCAGTGTCCTCAAGTCCATTCTCTAAGTCTACATCTTTATTCCTGTCCTGCCCCTTGATTCATCAGAACCATTTAAAAAATTTTTATTATTTATTTATTTATTTATTTTTGGCTGTGTTGGGTCTTCATTGCTGTGCACGGGCTTTCTCTAGTTGCAGTGAGCAGGGGCTTCTCTTCGTTGCGGTGCACAGGCTTCTCATTGCGGTGACTTCTCAGGCGTGCGGGCTTCAGTAGTTGTGGCTCGCGGGCTTTAGAGTGCAGGCTCGGTAGTCGTGGCGCACTGGTTTAGTTGCTCCACGGCACGTGGGATCTTCCTGGACCAGGTCTCGAACCCATGTCCCCTTCATTGGCAGGCAGTTTCTTAACAACTGTGCAACCAGGGAAGCCCAGAACCATTTCTTTTTAGATTCCATATATATGTGTTAGCATACGGTATTTGTTTTTCTCTTTCTGACTTACTCTGTATGACAGACTCTAGGTCCATACACCTCACTACAAATAACTCAATTTCATTTCTTTTTATGGCTGAGTAATATTCCATTGTATATATGTGCCACATCTTCTTTATCCATTCATCTGTCGACAGACACTTAGGTTGTTCCATGTCCTGGCTATTGTAAATAGTGCTACAGTGAACATTGTGGTAGATGTCTCTTTTTGAATTATGGTTTTCTCAGGGTATATGCCCAGTAGTGGGATTGATGGGTCATATGGTAGTTCTATTTTTAGTTTTTTAGGGAACCTCCATTCTGTTCTCCATAGTGGCTGTATCAATTTACATTTCCACCAACAGTTCAAGAGGGTTCCCTTTTCTCCACACCCTCTCCAGCATTCATCGTTTGTAGAGTTTTGATGATGGCCATTCCGACTGGTGTGATGCCTCATTGTGGTTTTGATTTTCATTTCTCTAATGCTTAGTGATGTTGAGCATCCTTTCCTGTGTTTGTTGGCCATCTATATATCTTCTTTGGAGAAATGTCTATTTAGGTCTTCCACCTATTTTTGGATTGGGTTGTTTGTTTTTTGCTATATAATAGTGTGGTTTGTCTTTTTAGCCTATTGATATAATGGATTACATTAATTGATTTTTGAGTGTTGAACCAGCCTTGCATAGCTGGTGTTAATCCTACTTGGTCATCATGTATAATCCTTTTAATACAATGTTGGTTTTTATTTTCTAACATTTTGTTGAGGATTTTTACATCTATGTTTATGAGAGACATTAATCTATAGTTTTCATTTCTTGTAGTGCCTTTGGTTTTGATATTAGGGTAATGCTGGCCCCACAGAATGAGTTAGGAAATATTCCCTTTGCTTCTATCCTCTCCAAGTATTGAAGAGAACTGGTATAATGTCTTCCTTAAATGTGTGGTAAAATTCAATATGAACTCATCTGAGTCTGCTGTTTTACTTTGGAAAATTATGAATTATTCATTCAAATTTTTAAATAGAGACAGGTCTATTCAGATTATCTATTTTTTCTTGTGTGAGTTTTGACAGTCCTGTCTTTCAAGGAGTTAGTCCATTTCATCTAAGTTATCAAATTTTGTGGGCAAAGGTAACTTTGTGGATTTTTATGTAGATTCAGATTACTTTGGGCGTTTGTCCTTGTTAGCAATATTGTGTTTTCAGCCTGAAAAACTTTAGTATTTCTTGTAATATGGATCTACTAGCAATACTATGATTTTGCTTATCTAGGAATGCCTTTATTTTGTTTTCTCTTTTAAGGATTGTTTTTCTGGATTTAAGATACTTAGTTGGCAGCACTTAGAATATGCCGTTAACTGCCTCCTGGATTCTATTTTTTTCTGGTGGTAAGATTTTAATTTTATTGGGGGTCTCTTATGCATGGCAAGTTGTTTTTTTCTTGTTTTTAAGATTTTTGTCTTTTTTTTCATGATTTTTGTCTAATTTTTTTTTTGTCTAATTTTTACAATTATGTGTTGGGGTGTGGATCTCTTTGCATTAATCTACCTAGAGTTTCTTGAGCTTCTTGGATGTGTACATTAACACCTTTCATCAAATTTGGGATGTTTTCTATCATTTTTAAATATATTTTTGAATATTTTTTCTGTATCACTCTCCTCTACTGCCAATGTCATTACAAATATATTATTGCACTGAACAGTATTATATATTTCTCTGAGGCTTTGTTAATTTTTCTTCCTCTTTTTCTCTCTTTTCTTCAGATTACATATTCTCTATTAATCTATCTTCAATTTTACTGCTTTTAAGTCTTTGCTTGTCAAGTCCAACATCTGATTCCCTTTCTGTACCAAACTTTCTGCTTTTTAAAAAAATGTACAGTCACACTTCCCTGTTTGCATGTCTCATAATTATTTTGTTGAAAACTGGCCATTTTGGATTATTTAGCAACTCTAGATATTATCCCCCTTCCAGGGCTTTCTGTTGTTTGCTTGTTTATTTTCTTAGTTACCCAGCTGGACCATTTTATTAAAGTGTATTTCTCCCACAGTGTGAGCCTCTGATGTCATTTCACTAAAGGAATAGCGGTGGGCATGTGCACAGTCACCTTGGGATGGTGTGGTGTTAGCAGGGTTCCCTTTGTCTCTTTCCATTTTGGGCTTTCTGCCTCTGTTGACATTACATCCAGCTTTAAACTGCACTAATTGCTGGTTAATTGTTCTCTTGTTTTTGACAGTGCCCAAGGGCATAAATTGCTTCACAGTCTTATCCAGTTAAATTTGGGAACCTGTGCAAGGATAGATTTTGAAGCCAATTTTTGAGGTTAGTTCTAACCTCAGGGGCTTTTTTCTTAGCTGGTTCTTTCCATAGTTCTCTCTGATAAACTAGCTGGACTATAGTTATCTTATTGCTCTCACGGAGCTACCAACCTCCTCTTAACTGCTTAATGGTAAAATCTCCATTGTTTTCAATGCTTGACCTTCCCTATACTTTGTTTCAAATAATGTTTGTTCCTTTTAGAACAAAGAGCTTCAGAGTTCTCTCTTCTTATGGCCTGCCTCATCCCCTGGGTAAAATCTTTAAGACACTGATTTGGAGGGATTGTGGCAGGGATAGTGTCCTGCTTTTCTCAGTGATACTGTGCTTTACATTTAGAGTGCTGGGTGTGGGCAATAGCTCTGCTCTTCTAGGGTTTTCTTTCCTGCATGTAATGTCTTCCTTACAAACGAGCTGGGGTGAGGATGATTAGGGCTCCAGTATTCTCAGCCATGCCTCCTCTCTGTCAGGGGGGGCTTGGTTCAGAAAGGGAATTACTGACTTCTCAGCCACAGTTACCCAGAATTTAGCTTCTGCAACAGGAAGCTGTGAACAATGAGACATGCCTGTGGCCTGCTCCGACTGGAAATGTACAGTAACCCTTGACTTGGAATTGTAGGACAGAGAGTCCCATCTTCTTGGCCACATCCATGTAGAGTGGGGCTTCCGTCATCCTGAGCTGGGCTCTGGGAGCAGAGTGAATGGGCCATGGCTCAAATGCCACAAACTCTCACTGTTCTTATCAAGATTTAGTAGATTTTCTTGAATAAGTGTTTCTTAGCAGACACTAACACAACATTGTAAATCAACTATACTCTAATAAAACTTATTAAAACATACACTGAAAAGGAATCTAAAAAAATATTTCTTCATTGGCTGCATGACCTTATGACAATTTCCAGAGACTTTAAGTGGTTGTTTTCACAAATAATTTTAAGCAATTATGGTTGTTTCACTGGGGAAGAGGCCCTCAAACTCCTCAAACCACTATTGTTGACATTGTATTTTTGATTGAAAATGTGTGTGTTGCAGCTGTACTGTTGGACTCCTTTTTATTTTTAAGATTTTCTTTTAATATGGTAAATTATGCCGGTAGTGATTTAGGTACTGATATAGTTTCCTTTTAAAAATATGCTTAATGAAGTAAGTCAGACAGAGAAAGACAAATACTGTATGTTATTGCTCATATGTGTGATATAAAAAATAAAATGAATGAATAATTATAACAAAATAGAAACCGACTCACAGATATAGAGAACAAACTAGTGGTTACCACTAGTGGGGGAGTGTGAAGGACAAAGGGGCAAGATAGGGGTAGAGGATTAAGTGGTACAAATTACTATGTATAAACTAAGTAAGCTACAAGGGTATATTGTACAGCACAGGGAATATAGCCATTATTTTATAACAATTTTTTATGGAATATAATCTATAAAAATTTTGAATCACTATGTTGTACACCTGAAACTAATATAATATTGTAAAATAACTATACTTCAATAAAAATAATGATTTTTAGAAAAGCAAATTAATTCAAACTATATGTTTCTGTAATGGAAAAACAATAGTAATGAAAATCATAGCTCTTACCAAAGTAGATAACATCAACTTATCACGCTAAATCAGGGAAATAAAAAAGAAAGTAAATGAATAATCCTAAAAGGAAATATCTTTTCAACTCTGACTCTAAACAGGGATGAATAGCAGCCACAGCACTTCGGCTCATCAACAACATGCATGTTCACATCTAGCACTCAGAGCTTAGTTTCTAAAATTCTCCACTAAAAAAGAACCAGGACTCCCAGAAAAATAGTTTGAGGCAAGGAAAAAATCAGTATAGCTCTAGAAAAGACTGTTATTGACATTTATAAGGACACTTTTAAGACTATCAAGGGTAGTAATAATAAAAAAAAGCTGGCTCAAAGGAGCTCTGCTGGCAAAGTTATAATAATTTGAATATTAAATGGGATAATAGTTATGATGAAGTATAACAGTTTTCAAAGGCTAGGAAGTTTTCATACAAAAGAAGGATAAAATAGAAAAATGTTGACCTCTCCCAAGTTCCAACACTATATAGCCAAATAACAAATAATCCAGTATATAAGCATCTCCAACTTGACAAATTAAAACTCAAATGCATTATCTTGTATATTTTCCTTAATTTAGTTAGAGATAGCACTATTCATCTCATTCAAAAGTAAAATCTGGGATTTTTTTGTCTCCCATTTTCCACACACTATGAGTGCCCCTGAGTGCCCACTATAGCCCAACCACTGTGATAACTGCTAGCATTGCATTGGTGGGCGTGTGTGCACGTGTGTGCGTGTGTGTGCGTGTGTGCGCGTGTGTGTGCGTGCGTGTGCATGTGTGTGTGTGCGTGTGCATGTGTGTGTGTGTGAGAGAGAGAGAGAGAGAGAGAAGGAAGGAAAATAGCATTTATTTACATTCTCATGGAGTTTGCAATCCCTGTGGAGGATGGACAAAATAATATAGAAATCTCAAAAGTAAATAAAGGTGCACTGTGCAAACCTTTACAATTGGCAATTGACTTTGGAAAGTCAAGAAAGTTTAAGAAATTATTGATTGAGTTGGGCAAAAAGAGATATAGGAGTTAGCTAAGCAAAGTGAATGGCATTCCAAGCAGAGGGAAAAGCGTATGCATCCCTTGCTCCTGTCCTTGTCACCCTCCTGAGTATAAGTCAGGAACAGTTTTACTTCCCAACCTCCCTCCTAAAACCAGATTTTTGCAAGTGGCAGGATGGATGCCTGAGGACTGCTGGACCATTGGCTATTTCAGCTTTAAGTCTCTGCGCTCAGCGGCTTCCTGTGCACACGTCACATGTTGGTTTGGCTGCCTGATGACTGTCCCCTGCACTTCATATAAGAAATGTACTTTTTCCCCTCGGTTACAGTCTGGTGAAGGGATGGGCACATGATGAAACCCAAGCTGGTCAGATACTCCTTTCCTGAGCACAGTCTCTTCCACAGAGATTCAAAAACACTGAAAATGATTGTCACTCCATTTCATTCCAGAAGTAAGTGGTTCTAATGAGTCCCTTGTAGTTCCTGTTTCCACAAGTACCTTGGTTTGTACTGGTTTCCAAGCCTGATTCTCCAGATTGTCCTCGATTCTGTGAGTCACCATTAGGTTTCCATACACCAATCTTTGCCCACACTATCCTGGTCTCCTCCTGCTCCTTTCCCCTAAGGAACTCTCACTGGTAAGTGGACATGTCAGTTCCTGCTTCCAAAGCAGAGGAGAGAGACTGAGTGAAGTCTTAAAACTGGAATCAGTGTTCTTGCCTCTCCTGTTTGGATGGCTTCCTGTCTGAAAGTCTTCTCCAAGCTCAGAAATTGTCACCGTTATCTGCCCATTGGCTTGTGCCAGAAAACTGGAAGTCATCCTTGATTCTTTTCGCTATCACCCTCTACATTTAGTCATCAACATATGTGATGGCTTTATCTCCAGATTATATATAGATTATCTTCATTTGCCTCAATCTTCACTGCTACTTTTGTCCTTCCCCAAAATATTTTCACACGGCAGCCACCACCCGCCCCCGCCCTCTGTCCCTGGCACATTTCAACATAAATTGGATAACCTCACTAGATAATTTAAGTCTCTTCCATGGCTTTCTATTGCACACACTATGCTGTTTGACCTACCGACTGTTTCCTTTGTTCCAGCCTTCTCTCACGCCATGCCGCTCAGTGGGGCACTCCAGAGACATTGAATCCTTTAGGTGCATTGCACAGGCAGAGCTATTTCCCAGCTCCAGTCTTATTAAACTGTGATGCTGTTCCCTCTTCACGTCAATTTTTCCTTTGTATCCTCTAGGTCGTAGTTTACTGTCATCTCTGCAGAGAACCTGTCCCTGGTCATCCTATACAAATACATTTTGTTTCCTTTGAAGGACTCATAAACTTATAATTACACATTTATTTCTTTGCTTGCTTCTTGTCTATTTTCTTCATTAGTAGGATGAGCATGGATTATAGTTTGTTTGCAACAGTCCTAGCCTATGCCTATTGCCCCAGCAAATTATTATAGGTCACTGAAAATGTCCAGATTTAAAAGGTCACCCTAAACTTTAGATTAGAAGCATCACGAGAGCAGTACCTATGACTTTTGTTTGTTTTTGATGTTATATATTTTAAAAATTTTACAAATACATACCAAGTTCCTAGGAGAAAAGTCCTCTTGAAGACCTAACTAACTCATGATTAAATTGTCACCATCAGGACTTCCCTGGTGGCACAGCGTTTGAGAATCCACCTGCCAGTGCAGGGGAATGGGTTCAAGCCCTGGTCCAGGAAGATTCCACATGCCGCAGAGCAACTAAGCCCGTGAGCCACCACTACTGAGCCTGCGCTCTAGAGCCCGCGAGCCACAACTACTGAGCCTGTGTGTCACAACTACTGAAGCCCGTGCGCCTAGAGCCCGTGCTCGGCAACAAGAGAAGCCACCGCAACGAGAAGTCCGCGCACTGCATCGAAGAGTAGCCCCGCTCTCTGCTACTAGAGAAAGCTCGTTGCGCAACAACGAAACTTTTCCTTCCTACTTATCCATCTTCCTTCTTTCCTGATATTTATACCTCTACCAGCCTACCTTCAAAGATAAAAAACTTTTTTTATCCCCAGAGTCTTAATTTGTGTTTGATTCTTTAGCAGAAGCATAATTTAAAAAACAGAATTAGAAAGCATTTAAAGAAATCAACTGGGAAGCCTTTAAAAATACTCATTAAGACATACCTAGGGTAATCCTGATCTAACAGCCAGACACTAGGATGGCCCCACGTGACCCTGCCTCTTGGTATTCACACCCTTGTCTAATTCCCTGTCTTTGAGTGTGGGTTGCACCTAGTGACTCCTTCTCATCAACAGAGTAAGAGAAATTGGATGGAATGTCACCTCCATGACTAAGCGACAAAAGGCTATGACTTCTGTCTTGCCAGCCAGCACCCTCTGTTGCCTTCTTGGGTGGCACACTTTGATGAAACAAACTGTCATGCTGTTAAGACCAGCATGATAGGGAACAGAGAGCAGTCTTTGGCCAGCGCCCAGCAAACAACAGAGGACCTTAGTTCCACAGCCCGTGAAGAACTAAATCCTGCAAACATCCATGCATATTTGGAAGTAGAACCTTCCCCATCAAGCCTTGAGATGATTACAGCCCAGCCAACACCTGGCTGTAGCTTGTGAGAGAGGCTGAGTGGAGGGTCCAGTTAAGCCGAGCCAACATGAATGGCATTTTAAGCGGCTAAGCGTTGGGTTAATTTGTTATCTATTAATAGATAACTAATGCACCTGGGTAGCCTTTTCTATTTAGTTTTTCTCATCTCAAATTAAGGGTGTTGAACATAAGCTATTTTAAGACCCTATTACCTGGATGCCCCATAACCTTGTACTATCAGCCTTAAGTTGGTCTTCTCTGTTGCCTGGAAGGAGTTTGCCCTTCCTGATTTTTTCTGTGGTTCTATAAACATTTCAAACTTACCCTACACAGGGGTTCTCAGCTGATAATACCCCCATAAACTTAAATGCCTAAGTCTAACCTTGGGTATTTCTGGTTCCCCCAAGTCCCTTCCCGTAACATGGATGTTTCCCTGTGGTCTTAATTATTCCTCCTCCTTTACTTCTCTGTCAGAGGAGAAGTTGGTGCTCCTTTCTAATGACTACTGTCTACCTCTCCTCATTCTGTTACTCCCCCCTAACTTCTCCTGGACTTTGTTATTGAAATCAAACTTTTTCCTTTATTTTTTCTATTCCTATCTAGGAACGCCTACCTTTTTTTGGCATAAATGTTGTTATAGCTCACCTATCTTTTAAAAAAGTAATAGTAATAAACCCCTAAACAAAACAAAACAACAACAAATGCTAGCTTTCTTTCTGCTGTAACTTCTTCCATTTTTCACCAGGAATAGTTTATACTAATTTCCCCTGGATTCCTCACTGTTTGTTCAACGATTTATAAACTTTTAGCCCATTTTCATGGTAGAGCCACTATTCTAATAAACTGTAACTGTCCCTCTTCAATTTCCATTGTATTAGTACTGTGTCTTCCCCAGGCATTTGAAACATAAATCAGTGTATTTGTGTCCTCTGATCATTCCATGTTTATCTCCAGTTCGGTGCCTTCTTTTTTCTGCTTGCTGAAAGGGGACACTTTTCTGTATTTATTCTTTAAACAACGATTTATGAAGCACTTTCTATGTATGAGACCTTGCTCTAGGTACTACATCTATCTGTTATCTTAGACTTTTTCTTCTGCTTTGCCTCCATTTTTATTTTCGTTTTCATGGTTGCCTGAAAACCATTATATGAGTTTCTTGTTAACTCCCAATGGAAGTCCTCATAACCGCCCATTTTCACATTTCCACTTGCTGAAACCTCAAACTTTACTTCTGCCTTCATCTCTCTCAGCTTATGGTTAAATTAGTATATTGTGTGCATGTCTTCTTTTATCTTTCCCCTCCACTTCCTCTCACTGCTGTTGCCCTAGATCAGGTTCTTATTCCCTTCCTGAACTACTGCAGTCATCTAACAGTTTCTCCTACTTTTAACCCATCTCTGTTCTGCTCTTTTCTGTTCTATTCCATTTTGGTTCTGTTTTATTCCTCCCCTCCCCTCCCCTTCTTCCTCCTCCCTATCCATTGCCTTCTCTTTTCTTTCCTTCCTACTAGTGCCATTACATAAATTTGGTTTTAAAGATTACAACCTCTCTCAAAGCATTTGTTCTCAATCTTGGTTTATCAAGGCAAATCTAGAGGTTCAGATTTAATTGGTCCAGGGTGGGGGCCAATCAAATCACTGACTCAGGGCACATGAGAAGCACTAGTGTTTTCCCACTAATCATTGAATGAAGCCTCCATTTCTTAATCTGACATTTTAAAATGTCAAACTATAGTTCCAAAATTTGAAATATCCTAATCCTTAGTACGTTCTCATGTGGATACTTAGCCAACTGAACCACTTGCTACACTCATATGTTACTTGAGATGTTATATTTCAGCTAGTAAAATTTCCATCTACAACTTGCAATTATAGCAAACCCAGTATCATCGCTTCATCCTGATTTTCCCACTTGTCAAAATTCTACTTGATACATTCAAAACTCTTGCAAAGTGTTAAGAAACACACTAAAACTTAGCACTCAAAAATTTGGGCAAAGAGCATGAACAGATACTCATAACAAATAAATTGTTCATGGATATTAATCATCAGAAAAGAATTTACTGAATCAAATACAGATTGAAATGACAATAAGAGACCTGCTTATTTCAAATCAAGTAATAGTACTTTAAAAACAATAATATTTCATTCCAACCAGGATCCCCTGAGACTAGCAGCTTCATTTACTGCTATTGAGAATGTAACTTGTACTTTCTTTTTTGCAATATGTGGCAAAATGTACAGCATCCTTAAATCATTCTTTTGATCTAGTAATCTCACTTATATAAATTTATTCTGAGGCAATGATCAGAAATTCAGACAAAGATTTATAGGTAAATATACTTACCAAAGAGTTATTTATCATAGCAACACTGGAAAAATTAAATGGTCAATAGTAGGGGAATGGCTACATAAATCATCCCTATGTTGGAATGTTTCCATTAGAAATAATGTTTATGGATGACATAACAGCATAGAAAATTATGTATGATTAAAGTGAAAGTCATCTAACAACTTCTGTACACTACTGTTTGAGGTGAAACTCATTCCTAAGTCCTGATGTTTCCTTCCTTGCAGAGAATGTTGTGCTTCCAGTCTTTCTTTTCTCCCTCACATGCTCCACACCTTGAAAGGAGTAACTTGACAGATGGGTGGATTTGAACACTCAGCTTTTCCTTTGTTTTCTATTTTCATATCTTTTTGGCCCAAAGAACTCACATTCTGCATTTTCCTATACGTAAAAGTTTTACAAGAGTAACCCCTAAAATAGGGAGGCCCACAAATATCCAGTACTGTCTATGTGGGTAAATCTACCAAACTTTATGTTCAGATGTGCTAGGTGATTTACATATATCACCTCATTTAATTCTCAAAAAATTTAGTGTCAGTGACCATTCCCATGTTACAGATGGGGAAATTGAGGTTAAGCAGCACTTTTATTTACCTAGTGCTCCCCAATGACAGGCATACCTCATTTTATGGTGCTTTACCTTACTGTGCGTCTCAGATATTGCATTATTTTTTGAACACACTGAAGGTTTCTGGCAACCCTGCATTGAGCAAGTCTATTGGAGCCATTTTTCCAACAGCATTTGCTCACTTCACGTCTCTGTGTCACATTTTGGTAATTCTCGCAATATTTCAAACTTTTTCATCACTGTTATGTTTGTTATGGTGATCTGGGATCAGTGATGTTTGATGCTACTATTGTAAATGTTTGGGGGCACCAAGAACCACACCCATGTAAGATGGCAAACTTAATCAGTAAATGTGTGCGTTCTGACTGCTCCACTGACTGGCCTTTCTCTGTCTCTCTACCCTCCTCCAGCCTCCCTTTTCCCTGAGACACAACAAAATTGAAACTAGGCCAAATTATAACCCTACGATGGCCTCTAAGTGTTCAGGTGAAAGGAAGAGTCAATCAGTGCAGCAAAATTCATCGTTGCCTTATTTTAAGAAATTGCCATAGCCACCCCACCCTTCAGCAATCACCACCCTCGTCAGTCAGCAGCCATCCATCAACATCCAGGCTGGACCTTCCGCCAGATAAAAGATGAGGACTCTCTGAAGGCTCAGATGATGGTTAGTATTTTTTGGCAAAAGGTATACTTTAAGTAAGGTTAATACACTGTCTTTTTTTGGACATAAGGATGCTATTGCACACTTAATAGGCTAGAGTGTAGTGTGAACATAACTTTTACATGCACTGGGAAACCAAAAAATTTGCTTTATTATGGTGGTCTGGAACTGAACCAGCAGTATCTCCAAGGTCTGCCTGTAGAAACATGACTGAGAGAATATTAGGGTATAGGTGTGACTGACTACAGAACCTTTGCTTCACCCAATTAGTATCACTATGCCCCTGGCAGAAGAGTCTGCTTCCTTTTAAAAACAAAAAACAAAAACAAAAACTGAAGCAAAATAAAGCCTTAATTTGGATTGTAGGAAAGGAATTGATTTCCAAACACCTTTATTTTAGAGTTTCTAGGAACCTCCAGGTATAAGTTGAAGTGTCAAAAAATTACATAATAAACATCCAATTTTCAGGCAGTGGTTTTGGGGGAGTGAGAAGGCTGAGGTGAGAGGATGACTGTGCAAATCACTGACCTTTTCGCCCCTCTTCCCTGAGCCGTGAGTGTCCAGGCTAGAGAAGAACCATGTCCAGGAACTCCTTCAGCAATGTGGTATCCTCTGTAAGATGCTCTCTAATAGCCCACGCTTCCTTCACCACTCCAGTAATTGCTTGTAAATCCTACTAAACACTTTGGTCCATTTGTTCAGCTCTGATGTGCTTGGAACTAATGAACCAGAACGAGAAGTCACTCTTGGAATCATCTCTTGGGAATTACATGCCCCAGGAAAACACCAAGTTCCTTCCCATTAGAGATGATGGCGTAGGGCAAAGATCCATTGTATGGTGGGCCAGCATGCAGACGCGTGTGCAGGATGCCTCATTTCTGGGGAGGCAAGATGCACCTGGAGGCTTCCTTAGTCATGACATCAGTGGGAGTCAGTGGAACACGGATCAGATGCTAAGTCCAGGAATAATTACCCCCCTCGTCATTGTCAAGAAGCATTTGAAAAGTGCTTTTTTGACTATAGCACTGAGTTGGACACAGAACCTCAAGAACAGACAATATACATATCATCGTAGAATTTATAATGTGTATTCTCAATATGTCCTCATTCTCCTATTGAGAAAACAGAGGGAAAACTCCTGAGTGAAATAGAAGCGGCACCTCCTACGCCCTTTGTCTGTCTTCATATTAGACATGATAAGGAAATGAATACTAATCCACACTCTTATCAACTTACAGCTTTCACTTGATACCCACCATGTATCCAGGTCCCATTCTAGATGCAAAGTCTCACAGAAGGGACTTCCTAACTCTTTCTATTCCTTTCCATTCATTCCATAGTCTTGTAATCTAAACTTTATATAGCCTCTGAAAAGATATTTCAGAAACAGTATTTCTATCAAGCAAGTCTCCTAGCAATAAGCTACCAAACACACCTTCTTTAGTTATTTGCAACGTTTGGACATGTCAACCTAGCCTGGAAGCTTGAAAAATCATCTATGGGTATACTTTATAATCAACCCCTCATTCCCTACTGTCTATTTCCTACTATTGTTCAATACAAAGTTTTCCAGCAAGACTAGATTTTTGATTGTCTCCCAAGCATACCAGCTTGTGTTGTCTCTTAATAGCTATACATACAGTTTCATGAACCTAGATTCCCTTCCCCCACCCCTCTCAGCTCATCCAAATTCCATCCTGTTTGCTATCTCAAACCTGAGTAGGAAAAACTTTCTCATGGGACAGTGCAATAAGTATAAAGATTTTTCCAAGTCTGGCAATGTTGAGTCTTTGGGAAGAAATGTCCTGTCCTTCACAGGACAATTTAAATTGTATACAAGAAGGTGTCCTTCATTATTTTCCAAAAGGAAGAGAATTTTTTTAACATCTTTATTGGTGTATAATTGCTTTACGATGGTGTGTTAGTTTCTGCTTTACAACAAAGTGAATCAGTTATACATATACATATGTTCCCATGGAAAAGAATTATAACAGTCAACTACTTTCTTCTTCAAGAGCGATAGATGACTGTAAGGTAGGCTGATAAGGTAGGACCAGGCTTGGTCCCTGGAATAGATATGCAAGGAGATACAGAAATAGAACATTTAAAACACATCAGACACATTGATCTTTACTTGTCTGCTGGCTAAAGTGAGACCAAATGATGTAGTCAGACAAAACTGATGTGTATCTTTAATGATTTTGAAGTTCTGGATATAAGACTTAGAAAACAGTAAGAATAGCAAGTGTTGCTTTTTCAACTCCTTTTCCAATCGAAGGCTGTGAGTTTGGCAGGGAAAGTAGGATATGAGTCGGGAACAGCTGGCTGTGTAGATGGTGTCAAAGCAGAATTTGTTTTACTGGACCATGGCTTTCCAGAACAAAGAGTTCCTGGCAAGAGATGGTGTTCATCTCACAGGGAATGTGGGAGGAGAGTTGCTGACCTGACCAAAGGGCTTCAAAATAAAATTTGTAGAAGAAAGTGAAAAATGCCCAAATAAAATTACAAAACTGGATGCCCCTGAGGATAACAGTGACACCAAGAGAAGCATCGTGGTGCAGGCGCTATTCTGTTATTTTTGGGAGAAGACAAGAAGGCAGAAGATTAAGACGCTTGGGCCCTAGATGTCCGTATTCCAGTGTGGGGCAGCTCCTGCCCTCTTCCCCCGGGTTTGCTCTCTGCCAGCTCCCTGTAAATCTTCTTGTTGGGGTGCTTTGGCTGCAGCCCCAGATTGATTGGGCTTCTGATTCAATTCTGATCAGGGTGGAGGGCAAGTAATTGGCCTAAGACATCTCAGTCTTGAACCAAAGGCATACTGTACCTGGTGGGTCCACCACCACAGCCAGGATGCTAAGTGTCTCTGCTCCAGGTTTTCTGTGCAGCCAATGAGGCTAAGATCTCAAGTGCCAAACGGTGAGTTTTGGGCGTCTGTGTACATCTCAGCTCTGCCTGGGCTGACCTGCTGCTCTGAACTGAGTTTCTGCCTTGATTTCCTTCTTTTAAATATCCTTGTTTGAGGCACCTAATACTTCAACCATAATCAGGGACATGTCCCGAACTCTAGAAAGTGACTATACCAGTACAAAGTGGATATTAAAATTAAGGGATTTAGGGTCAGACAACCTGGGATGGAATCCCACTCATTCCACTTACTAATCTCTGTGCCAATATCCTTATTTGTAAAATGTGGATTGTTGTAGTACTGAAAGTCTTAAAGAAGTTAGTACATGTAATAACTTAGTTCAACACTTAATTCATCATAATGACCCAATATGTATTGCCTCTTATTCATTCTATCATTATTTCATCTTTATTATTATCAACCTCAGGTTCTGCCTGGTGTCATTCTTCAGGGCTGATCAGATGCTGGACACCTGACATTTATGTGTAGATATCTTGTTACCTCTTAAAGCCCCACCCACTGGGACACTGACCTGACACTTGGAATTTGTTCCTCAGGTGCCATATTGCACATTCAGCACTGCTGTTCTTCAGGTTAATTTAACATTGTGCTAAGGGCTGCAGTCCAAGCTTTTCAACTAGGTAAGAACCACATAGCCTTTCTCTATACCCTCATAAGCAGGTTTCTACCTGTACCTAACATCTTCCTCTACTTTGCTGGCCTCATTATGTCACCTCATAAGCAGGGGGGGAAAAAACAAAGTCAATGGATGTTTTCCCACAAGGCAAAGGATACTATTTCATGAGGCTTTAATTGGGTGATATTAATGACTGGAATGTGGCAGGAAAAATAAATACTCATTTGAAAAGGGAAAAAAAGAGATCATGTTAAGTGTACCAGAGATTTACCTTCAAATACTTGAAGACTTGTCCTGGAGACTTAGCAGCATATTTATTTCATGTTATTTCTGTCAGCAGATCTAGTACCAATAAGTAGAAATTATAGGGAGGCTAATATCAGCTAATTAAAGGTGAGCTTTCTAACAATTAGAGTTTGTGAAGAATAGAATGAAATGGCTCAACATCTTTGTCTTTCTTCAGGATTCAAGAAACAATAACAACTACTTTAAATAAATATAAGGTAATAATTACTCCCCCTTGAGTTTAGGGTCGGTTTGACAGCATGTTCTCCATTTTCTATCTTCTGTGCCCAGCCATGGGCCTTCCAGATTCTAAACATAAAGTTATTTCTAAAGCTGAAGACATTCCTAGTGAAAATGAAAGCTACAGACACAAAAATAGAAGTCGATTCCGATTCTGACAGAGGCCTTTAACACATAGGCCAAAAAGTTAGCAGAATATCCTAAACCCCTAACAGAAATCAAGAAATTTCTTCAAAACCTCCAGAAGTTATCCTTATTTTCCTTACTGCTTTGTATGTTGTATTTCTTCATTCTACCTAATTTTAGGACATGACTGAGACTGGTCTAGTTAAAGGATAAGTTAACAGATGTTTGGAGACCTGAAGCCAGATCCATCCACTTGGCGAGACAGCTGTTGGGGACAGAAGGTCAGTCTGGCACACAGAGCACCTGCTGTAGTATAAGACTGAGCAGAGCTTTCTTCTGGCCCAGGTCACAGGTAACCAGCTCAGCGGGGAGCTGGGTTGACAGGGAGGCTTGGAACTGGCTAAGAGTGTGCCTCGGCCAAAAACAAGGAAATCCTGGATTGGGCAGCGATGAGAAGTCACAGTGGGCAAAAGTCTGTTATCAGGCACCACCGGACTCCACCTCTCCACTCCAGCCTGTTGTTTAAAGGAGGAACTCGGTCCTTGGGAAAGAATATGGAAATAAATCAAGGTAAAGACTCAGACCCACAGGGACAGGGTAGTTAGGAAGGTTATGATAACACAGAATCAGGTACAGTGACAAAAAGGCAGAAAGACAATAGCCTTTATAACTAGATGCAACGTGTAGGATAAGGGGAGGGGAGGATTTGAGTCTGAAAAACAAGGTAGAATCCAGAGCTGACCATAGATATCGTGTATTTCCCCAAGTCTTAGTCTCTCCCTAGCTCAGCTCCCAGGAGTGATCATGGGACCCATGAAGAACCTCAGCCAATACTTTAATCTCACATAAACTGGGGCTTTAGGCAACATTCTGTCAAAGTTGAGAGCACAGAATCTGGAGCCAGATTGCCCTGTTCAAATCCCAGCTCTGCAATCCACTCCTTGGGTGGCCCCAGGAAAGCTACTTAACCTCTCTGTAGTCCACTTTCCTCCCATGAAACAGTAATAGTCATAGTCATGCCATAGGGTTGCTTGAGGGGTAAATGAGTTAATATAAGTAAAGCTCTGAGAATGATATCTGACACATAGTTAGAAGTGTCATCTAGGGGCTTCCCTGGTGGCGCAGTGGTTGCGCGTCCGCCTGCCGATGCAGGGGAACCGGGTTCGCGCCCCGGTCTGGGAGGATCCCACATGCCGC
>NC_041229.1:6657733-6673833 GCF_002837175.3 Physeter macrocephalus | reverse complement strand
CTGGCCCCCGCAGCGGGAGAGGCCACAACAGAGGAAGGCCCGCATACCACCAAAAAAAAAAAAAAAAAAAAAAAAAAAAAAAAAAGAAGTGTCATCTAACAAATACAACAAAAAGGGTAGAGTCTTCTATTTGAGGACAGCTATAGCGCAAACACCAATGTCCTAAATGTGGAGATAGGGAAGATGGTGGTGATTGTTTGCAAGCACTTTGCCCTTAACTACTAACTCTCTGGACTTCGTCTCTTCACTGGATCTTCTTCATTTCCTCTAGATGGTTGATCACTGGCCTCTTTTCACAATTTTACTTAATTAAGGAAAGCTTAACTATGATGTCTTAAGAGGTTCTCAGGCAAGTAACATTCCACTCCGAAAGAGGCCAGATATGTAAGAGCCGCTAATGAATGGGTGGAGGGGGTGGGGCTTGGAGGACAGCCCAAGCTCTTGACTGTGCAAGTGGGATGCAGTCCCCTCCAATCACCCTTCATGTTGATGAACACAGACAGAAATATAAATATATTTCCCCTCTTCGTGCTTTCAAGGTCCTCATATATCACAGTTCTCCCAAGAAATAGAACCAATAGGAGATCTATATCTGTGTCTATGTCTGTGTCTCTATCTATCTAGAAAGAGATTTATTGTAATGTGTTTGCTCATACAATTATGAAGGCTAAGAAACCCCTCGATCTGCCATCTGCAAACTAGAGACCCAGGAAAGCCAGTGGTATAGTTGGAAGGTCCAAGAGCTGGAAGAGCTGGTGGTGTAGATTCCAGTTCAAGTCTGAAGAGAGAAGATCAAAACCCCAGCTCAATGGTCAGGCAGAGTGAACTCAACCTTCTTCTATCTTTTTGTTCTATTCAGTCCGTTGATGGGTATTGTGTGAAGCCCACTCTCATTGGCAAGGACTGTCTGCTTTCCTCAGTCCATCAATGCCAATGCTAATCTCTTCCAGAAACACACTCACTGAACATCCAGAATAATGTTTGACCCAACACCTAAGCATCCCTTTGCCAGGTCAGGTTGCCACATAAAATTAGCCATCACAGTCGCCCATGGTAATGACTGAGCCAAGTGGTGCAGCAGAAAGAGCATGCACCCAGCTCAAATCCTGGGCCAACCCTACCTGGGTATCCTTGGGTTAGTTACCTCACCTTTCTGAATCTCCATTTCCTTATCCATCAGGTGAACTTAACATTAGCCATTTTCTGGAGTTGTGACTATTAAATTATATTGGATATACAAGGCCCATAGTAAAGTGCCTCCTTATAGAGAATCTTCCACCTCTTTCTTCTCTTTAATTATTATAGAAATAGATAAAGGTGCAGATGCAAGTCTTCCAAGTGCTTCTGACTCCATGCTTCCCTATACCAGGTGTTAGCAAAAAGCCCCAAAGAGGGGCAGAGTTGATTAAACAGAGGCGGCTGAGGTCTGGGATGCTTAGTGCCCTGTATTTCCTATGGGTCTTCAGGCATTTTCTGAAATGGAACTGAGTACAATCAACAACGGGCCCGCTTCAGTGATCAAGGAGGTGGAAAGATCAGCAATGAGAAGAAATTTGTTATACATGATGGGTGCAGAAATAGGTTCATGAGAACTGTTGACAAGTCTTTTCTGTAGAAGAACTAGGGGCTCCCTCTGAAGCAATGAAGAGGCAATTTAGTCACACAAAGAAAATTCAGTGTTTAGTAGGAACTGAACGTGCAGAATTCATTCTCACAAAAGGTGAAACAGGTTAAAAACGTTAAAAGTTCAACTAGGGTGAGAGAGACTCATTGATTTGTTATGGAGGGAAATGAGGTTACAGCCTTCATGTTTTAATCACATGACGTGGTTCCTGACAGACAGAATACTGTTGATGGGTCCCAGGGCTGATCCAGGTCATCGGCATAGAAAAGGGCAAGAACCTCCCCAAACGTCTAGGCCATTCTCAGCACTCTTTGATCCAAGACAGTGGTCCCTATAGAAGCCAAGATGAGGCAATGTCTAAGAACAGGGATTCTGGAATCTGAGTGCACAAGTTCCTATCAAGGCTCCAACTCTTATTCCAAATGTGATCTTGGGAAAGTTATATAACCTCCCTGCTTCAGTTTGCCCATACATAAAACAAGGATGGTAATGGTATTTGCCTCACAGTTTTGATGTGAAGATTAAATGAGCTGTCTATGTAAAGACTTGATCACAGTGTCCAGTATGTAATAAGCGTTCCATCAATGTTGATCGTTGTTATTGTTGTGGGTGTTATAATTAAGATTGAATCAGATATTAGAAGTCAGGGCTAAGTCAGGAAAAGAGGGATCCAAATGTTGTCCCTCCAAAATATAACAGTTTCTAGCTTTCCTTCCAGTATCACTACCTGTCTTGTTAGAATCACTCGAAGTCCTATGGAGCATGTGGAAAATTCAAACTGAAAACGCTTTGCTGAAGTGGGTTCTATCAACAGTGCTGTGGACATGGCTTGTCCTGTTTGGGCACCTAAATCTTGACTTCAGAGTCATGTCAGGGTAACTCATTTCAGAGAATTGCCTTTAAAACTACATAGAGCTTTATGAACGTACTCAAAAGGATTTTGTGAGATTGTATGAGCCAACACTGGGGCCTGAGGATAATATACATTTTACTATAAATTTAATATAGGCATAAACCTGTACCATAAAGTGTAAGTTTCACAGAGTCTTTCGATATGAATTTCCAGTTCCTCTCACTATTTACACCTTCAGCCCTGAGTAACAGAATAGCCTCTGTCTAGTTTCTTCCAAATCATTCCACATGGTCTTCCTGTATTAGTTACATCCTGAGGTCATCATCCTGATCACCATCTGGAGATAGTTCTTGGTTTATAGCAGAGTTTCTCAGCCTTGTTAATGTTGACATTTTGGGTTTGATAAGTTTTTTGTCATTGGGGCTGTGCTGTGATTTGTAGGATGTTTAACAATATTTCTGGCCTCTGCTCACTAGATGCAAGTAGCACATCCTCCCCCCACCCAGATGTGACAGCCAAAAATGTCTCCAGACATTTCCAAATATGTCCTTTCCAACTGGGGCAGGGGGCAAATCATCTCTGATTGCAGACCACTGATCTAAAGGCATTTACCCAAAGATCACTTGAAGAATATAAAAAATGATGATATTAAGAAAAAGGAAAAAAAAAAAAAGAAAAAGGGAAATAACAGCACCAGTTAAGTACTGCGTGGGCCAGTGTTTCATGTGCAGCCTTTGTAAAGGTTCAGTGTTACAGCATCAGAGCACTGCAGTGGTTGCACAGCATGAGACATGGATCCTGACTCCTTGGGCATGACATTGTTTATGCCAGTTTTATCATTTGTAAAATGGGGGTAAGAGTTCTTCATACAGAGCATGTGTGTGTATGCAGTGCTTAGAACAGTGGCACATAAAATATGCTCTCTCTCTATTTTCTGTTATTATCTGATTTGCATTTGCAGAAACCTTATGGCATAGGTCTTATTATTATTCCCATTTTATTGATGAGGATATAGAAGTTCAGAGAGGATAAAGAAGTGTCTTGCCCATATAAATACATGGCAGAATTGAAATGATAACCCAGGTCTGTCCAACTTCAATTTTGATACGCTTACCTCCTTGCCCCCAGTACTTAATTACTTAGAAGGCTTGTTTACTTCAATATGCTCCACCTTTTTTTTTTCTTTTTTATTGCAAGCAAAACAGTGCTTATTTTTAATTTTTATTTTATTTTAGTTTTTTAGCCTTACTAAGGTATAAATGACACATGTGAACTGTATATAAATTGTACAACTTCATGTTTTGATTTATGGATTCATTGTGAAGTGATTACCACAATTAAGCTAATTAACATATTCATCACCTCACACAGTGATCTCTTTCTTTCCTTCCTTCTTACTTCCTTCCTTCCCTTCTTTCTTTCTTTTTTCTCTTCCGTGAGAATGCCATGCCTTTTAGGAAATTTCAAGTATGTAATCCTGAATTGTTAATAGCAGTCACCGAGTTGCACATTAGATCCCCAGAATTCATTCATCTGACATAACTGAAACTGTATCCTGGACCAATATCTCTGCCTGTCTCTCTAATACATGGTCTGGTTTTGAATTCCTTCAGGGGTGTACTGGTGCCTATTTCCTTGTTTTGAAGAGTTAAGTAAAACATCATACTTAAGACAACAAACACAGTGGCCTGCATATAGTCAAAATGCAATAAATGTGGGCCATTGTTATTGAAATGACCCAACTGTGGGAGGGAACTACAAAGCAGATGAAACTTACTGTGCAATATTATTTACCTCTATTCTTGCCTGTAGCTACTCACTACAGCTAGACTCTAGGAAGCTACCCAGTCTCCTAATACCTGAGGCTCTATAGTTAGCTGTATTACATGGAGATAACAAAAAAAAAAGATGTGCCCTTCATTTATTTTGGGCATTGTGGAAGACCCTATTCATTGGT
The DNA here is from genome assembly GCF_002837175.3 of Physeter macrocephalus. Lineage (NCBI taxonomy): Eukaryota > Metazoa > Chordata > Mammalia > Artiodactyla > Physeteridae > Physeter > Physeter macrocephalus. Next base: position 6,669,399 of record NC_041229.1, on the reverse strand, counting down.
GACACTGCATTTTTAACCTCCTTCTTCCTTCCCTCCTCCAATACAGAGGCAGGAAAAATTAAATACAATTTTCTCCTGACTCCCTTGCAGCTAGAGGTCTCAGAGTCCTTTAACATAGTTCTGACCTAGAAATACAAGTCCAAGTCTCCTGGGAGCTCTGGGAAAGCTTTTAGTTCTTCTGATAAAGGACAAGCCCAGCGACCCCCTCTAATCTCATCTTGTTTGAATGCTGATGCTGTATTTGAAGAGGCAACAACAGTCTTCCTCTGTAGAGGAAAGATCTAGGGAATCAGAGAAAACAGCCCTAATCCACGAAGCTACTGAATTAATGCTGGCAAAACTCTCATCTAGATTGTTACAGCAAAAAACTAAACCTCTATTTGCTTAAGACGTTAACAGATATAGACATAGATTATGCATTTTTGTAGGGCAGGAAGTCAGTGGGTTGGTACATATACATATATTGGGGGTGATTCCTTTTTTGTGAAGGAAGAGACAGAGGATGGACCGGAAGAATTCAACTGTTTTTAAGTTTCTGGCAAACATACAGTAATTTTACCATTGTGGCCTCATTTACTCCTCAGCAACCTTCTGCTGTTAGATTTTACATTCTCCCTTTTACAGATGAGAAAAATGAGGTCAGTGAGATCGTATAACTTGCTCAAAATCACATAATTAGTAGGTGGTAGGGCCAGCATCAGAACTGAGAATTAAGTAACAATGTACCTGTGCACAAAGCATGCTTTTCCAGTACATCAGAATAAATGCCTTAAACCTAGCAGAGGAAAAGAATTAGATCTCTGAAATACCTAGACCTGAAGGACTATCTTTATCAGCAATAGGGGATGAGAGAAATCTCTCATCTCAGGCGCACGTTTTTGCTTCTCATTTGGGCTCCGATAAACTATGAAACCTGGTGATCTGTCTCCTTCTGAGTAGAAGGAAGTCGTTTTTCAGCTTGTGCTGCTGTCCTCAGAGCCATTTTGCCAATCTCCACCTGTCCTAAGTTCTGGCTTGGAAAGCACGCTTTTCCTGGTCCCTTCCAGCAGGTATGATCTTCTTTGATGAACAGAACCCACAAACCTGGAGTCTTTACACTCAGGTTCCCCAACAATCTCAAGGACATGATTTTGACAGCTGAGTGATGTTAACCAACTGAGAAATGCAAAACAGAGCACAAAAGAAAACCCCCATGGGATGCTGTGCTGAAAGGATCACACTAGTTTTATTAACCCCCAGCAAGCATCTCGGGAGGTTGGGCATGGGCTGGCCTGAAGATGACTCATACTGTTTCTCCCGGGAGGTCACCTCAGTCTCTTCTGGGCAGAAAGCTCTTGGGAGAAAAAGGATACCACAACTGTGAGTTCCTATTTTGTGGGTGGTGGAGACCATTTCATTAGCATTCCAAAGAGTCACCACAGGTGTATGTTGCTGGGCCTTGGTAGGGAGCAGAGCTGGAGGTGGTGGACTCTGGTGGGGGAGTTTGCCCGGACAAGCCCAAATCCAAGCAGAGCTACCAGCTTCTAATTGGAAGCTGACAGCTTTCTACCGTCATCCCAAGCTCAGGGTCAGCTGCGTAACTGTACTTGCCGTGATGCCAGCGTGTGCCCTTTAGAAAGGCAGCTGGCCACCAGCTCTGCTTCTTCTCTTGTTTTAGTCCCTGGATTCAGCGTGAGGCGTCTCTCAGTCCTCAGGTCTGTAGGACAGCAGCACTGTCCTCTCCTCCCATCTGGCACCACCTCGTTTCCCATGGATGGGGCTTGGCAGGATCCCAGCATGGCTCTGGGGTCACTTCTCACTCCAGGTGTCCCAAGACCAGTCTCCAATAAGCAGTTGTGGGAAATGCAAACCACCGAGTGGGACTGAGTGTGAGAGTTTCAATATTATAAAACATTTTGAAGGGAAGCTCAAAGGTCCCACCTCTGACAACCCAACGTGATCACTTTGGCGGCTCCATAAACACGTGTGGATGCACATCTCACTCAGTTCCTGGGTTCCATCTGAAAGCCCAGCACCCAGCAGTCACCTCTGTGATACTCTGAGTTTTTGCCCAGTGCAAAAGCAATAATCTTCAACTGGAAAGACCCTCAGAAACCATCTCTCATCTAATCTGAGGAACAATGCTCACAGTGACATGCCCAGCTGGAGCAGGAACACTTCCAGTGATGGGAGATCTTAAAGAAGGGCTTGAGGAATGCTGGACAGTGGTAAAAATAAGCCCTGGGGTGGGGGCAGAGCTGCAATGACCTTTCATTTTTTATGCATTAGTCATTAGGGATATGGGGCAGGCATAGTTACTTGCTACAAGTATTAAAAAAAAAACAAAACTCTCAGGACTTGCAGAAGGTATAAAAGAAATTGGAATTCTTTCCTTTTACCTACATATGGCTGCAAACGTTTTCCCTGCATCCTGCCCTTGGTACTTTACTGCCTGCACCACTCAGAACTAACATTCTCCTTATTCAGTCCCAAGCATGGACCTCCATGTCAACTGTTTGGAGATTCTAGTTTTAGAGAGTGGGGGCATTGAAAAGACAAAAACAAACAGCAACAACAACAAAACACTGAAGGAGAGAGCCGCAAAAACATCAGGGGAGGAAGAAAAAGAAGGAGGAAGATCTCTTTCTAGAGGCCTGCATCTCAAGGGTGGTCCACAGACCTAATGCAGCAGCATCACCTGAGAACTTGTTAGAAATGCAAATTTTCAGACATCCCCCCCCACCAGACTTAGTGAATCTAAAATTCTGGGGTGGGGTCCAGCAGAAAGTTTGAGAACTTCTCTATTGCCTTTGATGAGAAGAAGCCCTCCGTTTCCTAAGGCAGCAAATTCTATCTTTGTTGCGATCTCTTCCAATAGTTCCTTTCTCCTTGTAGCAAGCTGAATGACATCTCTTTCTCTGGAATTCTCAGCTCTCCCTTTCCTCTGTTGGAATAACCTGGACTTATGCTCTAATTGGGCCATTGCCTTTGACTCACCTATCTTCACAATACTTTTATTATTCCCATTTTAGAGATGCCAAAGGCTGAGGCTCAGATTCATCTGGGAAGCAACCACTAACTCAGAGCTCTTTGCAGTAAATGATCAGAATTTCTGGTAATGCTAGCTGAAGCTGACAGTCCTTACAGAAGAAAAATACCTGGCAAATAAAAATCTTAAAGGGAGAAACACATGCTAATGGAAGAAAATATTCCTGGCAGGTATGATGCAAATAAAACTGACGCTTTGTGAGTGTTACTGAATGAAAATATTAGCTGAATAAAAATGTTAACTATAGACACAAATGTTAATAGCTGAACATTCCTGGTAATGCACAGCAAATAATATTGCTGGAAGGAAATATATTAACTGCAGGAGAGAGGAAAGAAGCTCAAGTGATTTATAACAAACAGCTCGAGTGGAGGATGCTTCCTATGGTAATAGATTGCTGTAGCATTCACAGCTCCAGTGTCAAAACGTCTCAACCTGACTTGGCAGCTTTATTTTTTTATTTTGTTTTTGGTACTCTTGCAAGATGGCTTTCTGTTCCAGCCACCAACAGCATGTATTCATTTATAAAAGAATTGTTCCCCATGCTACCCTGGATTGTTTGCCAAATTGCTCTCCTGTATAGCTCATACACCTGGCATCATACAGTGCGTGACACCACTTCCCACCTCCTCCATATCAGAGGAATGGGACTGCAGACACCAAGGTCTCCAGACATGGCCTGGTGTGGTGGCCTTTTTAAGAGAAAGCTGAATTGAAACAAGGTCCCCATATTCTGCAAACAATTTTCTTGGTCTCACTGCTCAAAGGAAACTTAAGAAAAGAAAGAAATGTGTTGCCAGCCACTGTCTAGAAGAGGTAATTGTTTTGACACGTTAGCTTAATTACATGAATGAAATAAGGAGTTCTCTGCAACCCACCATGGCGAATGAAAAGAGCCCCTTTCTGCATGTCTACACAAATTGACTTTGTGGTGCATTGTGGGAATTGTCAACCAATATGGATGAGTTGGGGTTTTTTTGTTGTTGTTTGTTCTCATTTTTACTTATTTATTTGTAGCAAGGCTGAGATTTTGCATGTCAGTTGTAGATATTCTTTCTTCCCAGTACTGCCTTTGTTTTATCCATCTGATTTCCAACTTTCTCTCGGCCTTACCAGGACTTTTCAGGTTCAAATCAGTGGATAATAAATTATAAAAGGACACTGCAGCAGTCTGTCTTACTAGGTAGCCAACCCCTATACCAACCTTTGACAAATAGTAGGCGGACACGTAGTAGGCAGACAGTAAATATTTATGGAATAAATGAATGAAATACGTGTCTGGAGCTGGGTATCTTTCACTCACTTTAATGGTTACCCCCAACCTGTCAAAATACTGAAGGCAAGTGAATTTCACCCTTCAGTGTACCAGACTGTGAATTGGGGGGCATATAGGGTGACTTATGCCATGGAATGTTGGTTTAAAGAATCCTTCCTCTGGCCCCCGTCTTGTTTTACCACAGGGTCTGAAGTGGTTAATGCCTGCAGGGTGCTTGGAGAATGGCTAATGTTGTGTGAATAGCAGGGTAAATAATTACTGTTCTGCCTTTAGGAGACAGCTTCTAGACGGAGAGAAGGAGCCGGAAGCCTCAGGGGACCTCTGCCAGCGCTAAGGAACTGTGCCCGGGGTTGGGCGAGAGCAAGCTCAGTCATGTGGCCTCTGCTTTAGGCACAGGTGCTGTCCCAGAGAACGTGAATCCTGGTGGGAAGAGGGTCCCTGTGGAGGTGCTCTGCACGGGGGCTGCAAGAGACAAGCAGTCATCCACCCACAAGTTTCACCCCTCACACTGATCTCAAATGCAGTTAGGCGGGGGCAGGACTCTGGTGGTACGGTTTTTTATCTTCAGAGGTTTTAAGATTTTTATTCTATTTTTTCGTGGGATAGGAAGTTGCTTATGGCAGGAGTACATCGGGATGTGGAGAATCTAACCAGCATCCAAGGCTCTGCTCTGCCAGATTCTCCCCTCTTGTCCCTGCTTCTCCAACTGAGGTTTCATCCCATCCTTCTTTGCTGAAATAGCCTTATGAACTGGTGCTGGCTTGGGTTTGATCCAGGTGGGTTGTGCCCTCTTTATGAGAGTGTTGGCCCCAGCCATCAATCAGGCAGGTCCTGATTCTTCCACCAACTTGCTGTGTGGCTCCAGTGGGAGATTTTTCTTCTCCAGCCTTCCTCTCCTTGATCATAAAATGGGGTATGATGACAACGGCCTTTCTGACCCACAAAGGGCTATTGTGAAGATAAAATGAAATAATGATCGAGAAAGCTCTTGAAAAGGTGAGAACTACATATATAGATGTATTATAACATGGAGGTTTTAACAACTGTGATCCTTTTGCATAATCCTGAGAAGAAATGGAGAAATAAAACGGAGAGGCAGCTAGAGGAAAGGGCAGGCAGCCTCCCTGCCAGGTTGCGGAGGTGAGAACTGAGATTCTTAGAGCTGCAGCGCTAGGACCTGGGGAGAGAGAGGGGGACCCGCGGAGTTAAGCTGAATTTCAGCCTCACGACCGTGCTGGTGAGGACCATCTGATCCAAATCAGAGCCAATCTCCCCAAACCCGAGTGGGAAGGGAGATAATGTGATAAAACAGAAATGATCTGGGCCTGGATAGCTGAGTCCTGATTCTCTCAAGTGTGGTGTCCTTGGACAGGACCACTTAACTTTTCTGAGCATCAGTTTCCTCGTCTGTAGAATGGGGGTGAGTTTAGAACCTGCTGATAGAGTTGTCAGAAGGGGCGGATGCAGTCATTTGTGTGAAACCCTGGTACGTTTTAGGCTCTTAGTGAGCACTGGCCCAGGGATGGATGCACTGAGCCCTTCATTTATTCCCTCATTGATTCAGAGCATCTCACAGCCCTGGGTTAGTGCCTTGTCCCGTGAGATCACTGGCAGTTAGGACTTTCTCAGTGCTAACTGCAGCTGGCTCATAAACACCATCACTGGCAGTAGTTAAGAGAAGTGAGACTACATTACGCTCCCTCTGTCTGTACCTCAGCTTATTCTTTCTCGATCACAGAGGACCGGAAGGTTTGGGTTCCTCTGCTGGCTCAGGATCCTCTTCCTTTTGCTGCTTGGGTGTGGGGAGGCCTCCTCTGAGCCAGGCTCACCGAAAGGAAGGAAAAGCAATAGGCTTGTTGCCTTTTCCTCTGTGCAAATGCTCCCAGAGGTATCATATAATCAGAGCAGGGCTGTGACAACCAGCATTTCTCGGCTCTCCCCGTATCCCAGGCGTAATACAGCATTAGAAGCAATTAGAGCTTGTTCTAAGTTGTTTGTAAGATGATCATTATAGCCGTTGCAGGGACATTTCAAAACACTGGAGTTAAGGATTACAGTGTGTTGCCCATTTCCCAAGCTGCTAATGGGGGTGGTGCTGAGAAGCCTGAGAGCAGAGATAGCTGAGTCCAGCCCATCACCCTGCCAACGAGCCCCAGGGACAAGATGTGCACGTCCGGTGTGGGGCATGAGGGCCAATGGCAGGTGTCATCTCCCTTGCAGAGCTGCCCAGCGGTGGAGGCTTAGCACCGCAAGGAGGGGCTGGACCACCTAATTCTGTTGCTTCCCCAGATGTCACATCCCCTTGATCTCAGACATCGAGCATCTAACAATAGCGCCTCTAGCCATTGCCCCTGCCCTCTGCTCCATCTAGCTACACACACTAATACTTCACTCAACCTGATCTGGAAAATCTGGAACCCCAATCTTTCACGATCGCAGTTAAGCCCACTTCTGTTCAGAGGAAACAGAAAACACCAGGGCAGCTTGCTGTCTGGAGTTGTTCACCTGCCTTTCCTCTTTAATGCTCAGGAAACACCATTCTTCTAGCTCCTCAGGCACAGAATCATGGGGCTGCTTTGTACTTCTTTCCTTTCTTTTCGTGCCAAGGACTGTTTACTGTGCTCCTACCACCATACGCCAAGCAATGTTCTATGTGCTTGGATTGTAGCAGTGGACAAAACAAAACAAGTGCTCATGAAACTTGATTTATAGGACAGTAAATAATGTGATCAGTACTAAGGAGAAGGGAAAAAGTTGAGGCGTCGAGAGGTATTAAGAAACTCTGATGTTGGCTATGACAATGGTCTCTTTACTGGGGTTTCCCCTCTCCTCTTAAAGCCCGACTCTGCTGTCATCTCGGACCTAGGTGAAAGTTTCATGGCCTCTCTGTGACCTTCACAGACAGGTTCCAACCCTTAGCCTGGCCTTCTGGGTCCTGTACATAATATCCCCAGCCTGTTTCCACTCTTTCTTCCTCGGCTTCACGATCCTTGCGTTCGGCCAGAATTCACTCACCATTATTCCCCAACACCCCCTGCCCTTTCATTCCTTATGGGGTAGCATTTTTGGGAAAAGGAAGCTAATATTTATTGAGCTTTGCTAACAGACAGAACTTTGTACAGCTTTTGTGTCTTCTCCTTTAAATGCCATAACAATTCTGTGATGTATAAGGTGAAAAAACAGAAGTTGCCTTGCCTGAAGTCACACTGTAGAATGTGCCAGAGCCAAGATTCAGATCTCCATCTGTCTGAGCCCAAATCTGAGGCTCTTTCTCCCAACTTATTACACAACGTATTGTGACTTTCCCCGATTACCCATTGAAACCACCGAAGAAGAGCTGTGAGTATTCACCTTTGTGCCACCTGGAGTGACTGGCACAAAACTTCACACAAACTAAGTGAAAAAAATATTATCTGAATTAAATTTCTTTGACTAGAACTGAATTAGATTGAACATGCTTTCATAAGGCCATTAATCAACAGATCTTTCCATTAAAGTCTTGTGCAGATTTTAACCTGTTAGTTCTGTCTGTCCACCCTTAAGTGATCTCTGTTTTCCTCTCCCAACTCCTCCCCTTGTTCTCTGAAACTCTCCATGGGCCCAAAGCTGGACCCAATAGAGAACCTTTCCAAGGTTGATAATGGTAGGTTTCCTTACCTCTGGCATTCAATTGTCTTTTCTTTACATTCTCCCTCCTGCCTCATTTTCCCATTTGAGATCCCCTTATGGGAGAGCAATCCCCTGCCCAAATTTCATTTTTACTGGCACACATACTAAGCCCGGTCTCTGGGGTCTTGTTCTGACCTTACCTCTGTTCTTCCTCTCCTGGGGAGTTGGGGTGGACTTCCAGAAAACCACCACTCCTCTGAGCCTTGGTTTCCTTGTAGGGAACTGCACATGGGGTTTTAAAATTCCTACCAGATCTACTCCGTGCAGTCCTCGTAGTTGAACATCCTATAATTAGTAAGTCAATATTTTTAGATGCTATTGATGTGGAGGCACTTTGGTGGCTCTCTCCAGAGTATTCTTCATAAGCAGCACCTGGTCAGACAGCTTGCTTTACAAGCCCCTGAAGCAGCTTTGCTTTCCCTCTTGGGCCTCTAGTGATCAGCAGGCATCTCCCAAGAGGAGACTAGATCCATGGATGGAGAAGAAAAGATCTTGGTCTTTTAAGTGAAGACCTTGGGAGAGAGAGGGAGATTGAAGTAGGGCCATTCAGGGTCTTTCTTTCTTTCAGGACATTCCTTCTGCCTCTTGATGTAAAGGGCCTGTGGGTTCACTCTGCTGCAGACCCTTGGTCAGCCTAAAATGTCAGTTCTGTGATTTTAACAGCTTCAAACACCCACCAAGTACATCTGACCACTTTCGACCCTCCCTCCCACAGTAGCTGCTAAACCACAAAAAGCCACCAGTGACGTGTGGCCCCAGTTTCAACCCCACAGATGGAACTCTTGGTAAAGGGGGACGAGTTGCTAAATAAATAGAATGCTTTGTAAGTGTTGATAGATTTTCTGTTCTGTCCTGGCATTGTGCTCAGTGGAGGATTACCGCTGTGTATGTTTAAATGTGACAGCTGTTTCATTCACTCCCTGGTGTGTTGGAGAAGCTGTGATAAAGCCAGCGATGTGCCTTCAGAATCCTTAAAGTGAAATCCTCTAGAAAAAAAAAAAAAATCCCCTCCCAACCTCTCTGTCCCCATCTCCCTGTTCACTCCTCACATGCATTTCCATTTATTGGATTTTATCTTTGATTTTTAACGTTCTCGATAAGAAATACCCCTAGAAGACCTCCCACCTCTGGTTGCCGGGCATCCCTGCAGCAGTCAGCTTCATTTTGGTACCCTGGGTGCAGAGGGAATGCAGAGCATTTAGAAACCTTAATTAAGGAACATTTAGAAAGATAGGTTGATGAGGGGCAAGATTAGCAATGGATTTCACTGTTGCCTGCCTACGACTTTCTGTTTAATTATTACAAGGGGAACTGCCAGCAATGCAGGAGCTGAAGGTTTGATAGTAAACTGCACTGCCCTGGATTTCTGTTTCATTAGATTTCATTTAATTCAGGCAAAGGAGGCGATTTCTTAGACCCTAGGGTAGTTGAATGTTAACCTCCAGGCCAGAAGAATGAGGAGAACGGAAGGTGTTTTATCCTGAGCTCTGCCAATTCCCAGATACATAATCCTGCCTGAATCCCAGCACCTCTTACTGTTTGGGGAAATAGAGAGAATAGGAATCTATTGTGTCCCATGGAGGGTTTAAATGAGCTGAATAACTGACTCAACATTATCCTCTTTGAACTAAAGAGGACCGAAGAAATTCTTCCCCACTAGATTTAAAGGAGAGGATCTTCCTCTCTTTAGATCCTTCTTTTTTATTTTATTTTATTTTTGGTGTTTTGTTTGTTTGTTTGTTTTTTTCTGAAGTGACTGAGTTGATTTCTGATGACCCTGAGGGATCACTTAACTTATCCAGCTTGTGACCAAGAAGACCTGTGGCCAGGTGCTGACTGGCGCCGTAGGGAGTGGGGGGTGAGAAGATGGATAGGAAGGGATGCTGGTTAGGGATGCTATATGGGCTACAGCTAAATCAATATGTCGATCTATATGCTTCCCATTTCTGACCCTTCCACCTCTTCTCTGTCCTAAGCCAATGGTTAAAGTTGGTTGAGGGATTCTGAAAATTCAAGAAAGAATACTGGAACTAAAATCAGAGAATTGACTTGTTTGTGCCTGAGGCATTAGTTAAGGTCTCTCAGTTGATAAAGGCGTAATTTTTGTTCTAACAAAATGGGAATACTAAATCCTATTTCACAAGAATCATACAGATTTAAATAAGAAAAAGCCTATATAGCATTCAGCACGTAATAACTTCTCAATAAATGTTAGTTGCCAGTTCTACTACATGCACATAGGGGAAGAAAGGAAGACCATCTTCTGAAAAAAGCCAAAGAATATCCTATTTCTCTTGAGCTTGTATTCAGCTAAAGTAAAAGAATGATAAACATTTTAAAAATCTCATAACTAAAAATATAAAAAGTTTATAAGTTGTGATACATCCATAATTGAAAAACTTCTCGGTAGTAAAAAGGAATGAACTACTGATACATGTAAGAACACATATAGGATAACATTCTTTTTTTTTTTTTTTACATCTTTATTGGAGTATAATTGCTTTACAATGGTGTGTTAGTTTCTGCTGCATAACAAAGTGAATCAGCTATGCATATACATATATCCCCATATCTCTTCCCTCTTGCGTCTCCCTCCCACCCTCCCTATCCCACCCCTCTAGGTGGACGCAAAGCACCGAGCTTATCTCCCTGTGCTGTGTGGCTGCTTCCCACTAGCTATCTATTTTACATTTGGTAGTGTATATATGTCCATGTTACTCTCCCACTTCGACCCAGCTTACCATTCCCCCTCCCCATGTCCTCAAGTCCATTCTCTATGCCTGTGTCTTTATTCCAGTCCTGCCCTAGGCCCTTCAGAACTGTCTTTTTTTTTTTTTTTTTAGATTCCATATATATGTGTTAGCATACAGTACTTGTTTTCCTCTTTCTGACTTACTTCACTCTGTATGACAGTCTCTAGGTCCATCCACCTCACTACAAATAACTCAATTTTGTTTTTTTTTATGGCTAATATTCCATTGTATATATGTGCCACATCTTCCTTATCCATTCAGCTGTCTTTGGACAATTAGGTTGCTTCCATGTCCTGGCTATTGTAAATAATGCTACAGTGAACATTGTAGTACATGATTTTTGAATTATGGTTTTCTCAGGGTATATGCCCAATAGTGGGATTGCTGTGTCATATGGTAGTTCTACTTTTAGTTTTTTAAGGAACCTCCATACTGTTCTCCATAGTGGCTATATCAATTTACATTCCCATCAACAGTGCAAAAGGGTTCCCTTTTCTCCACACCCTCTCCAGCATTTATTGTGTGTAGATTTTTTGATGATGGCCATTCTGACCGGTGTGAGGTGTTACTTCATTGTAGTTCTGATTTGCATTTCTCTAATAAGTAGTGATGTTGAGCATCCTTTCATGTGTTTGTTGCCAATCTGTATATCTTCTTTGGAGAAATGTCTATTTAGGTCTTCTGCCCATTTTTGGATTGGGTTGTTTGATTTTTTGATATTGAGTTGCATGAGCTGCTTGTGTATTTTGGAGATTAATCCTTTGTCAGTTGCTTCACTTGCAAACACTTTCTCCCATTCTGAGGTTGTCTCTTCATCTTGTTTATGGTTCCCTTTGCTGTGCAAAAGCTTTGACGTTTCATTAGGTCCCATTTGTTTATTTTTGTTTTTATTTCCATTTCCCTAGGAGGTGGGTCAAAAAGGATCTTGCTGTGATTTATG
>NC_041229.1:6642309-6657143 GCF_002837175.3 Physeter macrocephalus | reverse complement strand
TGTATCATCTTTCATTTCTTTCATCAGTGTCTTATAGTTTTCTGCATACAGGTCATTTGTCTCCTTAGGTAGGTTTATTCCTAGGTGTTTTCTTCTTTTTGTTGCAATGGTAAATGGGAATGTTTCCTTAATTTCTCTTTCAGATTTTTCGTCATCAGTGTATAGGAATGCAAGAAATTTCTGTGCATTAATTTTGCATCCTGCTATCTTACCAAATTCATTGATTAGCTCTAGTAGTTTTCTGGTAGCATCTTTAGGATTCTCTACGTGGGATAACATTCTTTTTAAAAAGGAATCAGCTACTTATAGGAATGTTATAATAATCCTCAAAGACTGATTTCAGACTGTCACTTCCTCATATCTCTCTAAGGTGTCCAGCTCATACAACAATTCTTACTTTATTTTATAATTTTACTTGGGAAATTTGAAAGCCTTATGCTAAGTGATTTAAGTCAAACGCAAAAGACTACATACTATACTGGTCAATCTATATGATATTCCATAAAAGATAAAACTTGAGAAAGAAATCTCAGATCACTTTTGTCTGGGACTGGAGGTGGAGGAGGTGATTTACTACACAGGACACAAGGGAATTTTTCAGGGTTGGAAAATATCCTATATCTTATTTATGATGATGGTTAGAATGGGTGGATTTTACTGTATATAAATTGTACTTCAGTAAACATTTTTTAAAAGTTGGTAAAGGTGCCATTTTTTTTATTCCCTCCTTTCTAGAGGGATATGACTTTTTCTCATTTTGAAGTGCTAAGGGTCCCACAGAGGTGTCCCAGATCCTACAGCCCACTGAATCCCTAGGGAGTCCCTGAATGGACATGATGTGTTTTTAAATCACCTGTAATTCATGCAAATATTTGCATAGGTTTACCGATGAATTTTTGTGGGAAGATGCCTCACAGTTTTAAGTAGAAGATTAAAAGTTAATGTGGCTTACTGCTCATCCCACAAAAATAACACCACGTGAAAGAAAGAAGGAAGGAAGGAAGAGAGAAAGAAAGAAAGAAAGAAAGAAAGAAAGAAAGAAAGAAAGAAAGAAAGAAAAAAGAAAGAAGGAAAGAAAGAAAGAAAGGGAGAAAGAAAGAAAGAAAGGGAGAAAGAATGAAAGAGAGGGAGAAAGGAGGGGAAAGGAGGGAGGGAGGGAGGAAGGAAGGAAGAGAGAGAGAAAGAGAGAAAGAAGGAAGGAAGGGAGGGAGGGAGGGATGAAGGGCTATGAACAATTATACTGGAAGAAAAGATAAAGCGAGGGTTATTATATGAGTTTGCTCCCAGGGATGAACATTGGGAGGCAGTAGTTTGAAGTCCGTCCCTGGGCATCATCATCAAGTTACTATCATGAGCTGTTGATTCGTATTAAAGAGAGTGAGCCTTTATATACAGGCTCATTTCTGTGGACCTATAGTGTCACTCACTCTGATTCCCAAGCTCATAGCAGGGAAAGGGAGCGAGACTTGCATAAATTCTCCTTAATTCAGGACACTTAATAGGGTCCTTACACGTGCCTGCAGAGGTTTGCAAATGGAAGCAGGGAAAGGAGGTCACCAAGGATAGGTAGGAAGCAGGACACCAAGCCCAGCTTAACGAAATTCGTGGTATTGATCCAAGTGGCAAATGCTTAACATAGTAACTGTATTGAAAGCTTCACTCTGGGAACTGGCTCCAGAAAGGCCACAGCTGCTTATCTTCAAAAATATCAGGGTCTCAAAAGCTATTGGGGGCCTTTGGAAGACAAATCGCTAGTAGCCCCTTTAATCACTGAGGTACACTCCCAAGCCCTCATGAGGTCTTTCTACCCAAAAAATGTGGGCCTTGAGAACACACTCCTGTTAGTCATGTTGTGTGTCACAAGTTTCCAGACAGGAATATCACTGTGTGCCTCACACGCTGTGAATAATTGGTCAACTTGAGATGCTAATGGTGATGACAACGGTCATAAAAGTGCTTCAGTAACAGATCAGTTGTGCCCCTCTTGGGCCTGAAAGGCTGGGTCATTTTGGACAAGGCATTTCCTATGCTGGGCTGTGCACCTATAATTCCTGGCCACAGAGGCTCGATTCATGTAATGCAGTGCTGCAGAATGTTCTAATACAGACACTGCCATGCAAATGATGGGAGCGCTGTTTCTACTGAGCCACTAGAGCTCAATATTTAAAGACACATTTGCAAATAATGATTCACAAAAGCACCTTTTCAATGCTGGCCCAATTCCTGCTAGACTCTAGCCCCTCAAGGTCAATGGCACCAGTCCTAACAATCTTGATGCTTCTTTCATTCCTAAACCAGCAATTCTGGTGAGAGATCCCTAAGTCTGATACAGTCCTCATAGGGCTGAAGAGGCCTTCTTGCTCTCTTACTATGGATTTGTAACTGCCAGTCCTAACAGATATTCCTAAACAGAACAGTTAGTATGTAGGGTATGAAGAAATGAGTGACAGTTCTAACAACTCCCATGAACAAGGGGGTTTGAAAATAATGCTCATGGCCTCGGGGGCCGAGACCTGGTTGCAGAGGGCTTGGTTAAGTAACAAGGAGAATGGAAGGTGTAGCATCTGGCAATAAAATGCAAACTTCACAGATGCCCCCGAGGCTGGCAGTGAGGGATGCAAGATGGAAGTATCATGGCAAAAAGAAAAAAAGATTCAGAAAACACTGGCTGTCTGTAGGGATAGCAGGGGTAGTTATACATGAAAAGAAGTCACACACACCTGGTAATGCAAGAAACTGAGGATGGAAACCTCAGGGACATGAGAATATATGAGTAAGAATAAAAGGAGAATGGAATAGAAAGATAACTTTGTGGGACAATATTACAAATTGCCCCGCCAGACAGGAGTGGTGGATGACACATTTCTTATCTGGTAACTTAAACTATCACAGGAACACTGTTTACTGGTAATAAGAAACTACAAACATGTGGACATTTCTAGGATATCTCACTAGGTAAAGTCAAAGGATATAACCAAAAATCACTTACGTTTCTGGTAATTTTCTGTAGAATACAGGAACCAGCAAATGGTACGGATACTAGATAGTACAAATCAACAAGAATTTGACAGTGACACGGAACTGATGGAAGTTTGGGAGAAAGCGACAATGTCATCTTGGTGTTCCTAATGTCCAGAGAACAAAGCAGTGCGCTGAGTCAAAAGACTATTCTATTTTTTTAAAATAAATTTATGTATTTATTTATTTTTGGCTGCATTGAGTCTTCGTTGCTGCACGCAGGCTTTCTCTAGTTTCGGCGAGTGGCAGCTACTCTTTGTTGCGATGTGTGGGCTTCTCATTGCAGTGACTTCTCTTGTTGTGGAGCACGGCTTCTAGAGCGCAGGCTCAGTAGTTGTGGTGCACGGGCTTTGTTGATCCGCGGAATGTGGGATCTTCCCGGACCAGGGCTCGAACCTGTGTCCCCTGCGTTGGCAGGCAGTTTCGTAACCACTGCGCCACCAGGGAAGCCCTAGAGTATTCTAGTTTTTAAGAAAGAAGCTATCGAAACATTTAGATGAACCATAGACACAAGCCCGAGACGCAAGATGAAATTACAAGCAATTCCGTTAAAAGTGACACAAAGAGGCACCTGCTGTTTTCAGTGCTGCTGCACAGGGAGGGAGTTGTCTGAACAAATGATGGAAATAAATAAAATACTAATGACAGATAGAAAGAGTCGGCATACCTCAACTCTCAACTGGCTAAATTGCAAAACAAACCAGGGCTAATGGCATCTTTTTGGAGATAAAAATATGGAAACGAGAGCAGGCCCACTGCTTGGACCTTAAACGCTGTTATGTCCGAGACAGATAGAACTTCACAGCTCTTTTAATTATCAGATTATCTCTTCTCCATCAAAAAGATTGACCTCTGTGCTGAAAATGGTGGCCCTAATAATTTCAAGAGAGCTTGTGCCTACCTTATATCCGAAGCAGAGGAGTGATTTACGGATAGGAGGTTCTAACTTCTGTAACCATGATTGGAAATCGTCAAGGAATCCTGGAGAATAGGAGGAATGCTGGAAAATAAGCAGTTAGCATATGTGTTTGCAATTTTCAAAAATAGGAAATTTTCTTTGGTGAATCTAGAAATGCCATAGACTGTGTGTCTAGAATTTTGTATGCTCAGGCTGAACTCATACAGGAGGAAGGTTTTGGCAGAGTATTAAAGGGTCTTATCCTGTTAAATATTTTATCTTGGATAAACATTCAACCTGTAGATGCTTCACGTTGGAAAGTTAGGTGATGTGTTGAATGGATAAAACTGGGATCCAAAGAGATTTAAACGGTGATACTGTGGTGTCAATCCTAAGAAGATAATGTTTAATAGATGGTGAGTTTAAGGTCATTAAATTCAGTACAAAAATCTAATCTCACTTATTCATGATGGATGAGATAAGGTTTAATAGGAACATGAGAAACAAATAAATAGCAATAAAAAGAAACTTAGAGATAACTGATATCCAAAGTGCAAAATGAATAAAAAGGCTGATGTGTCTGCCAAAAAATTCTAATGAAATCTTAGGAAAAGGGAGATGACAGCTCTGTTCCATGTCTGAAATGTCATGTGGGAGCTCCTCTTTAAATATTTGTAAAGCTAATATGAGAAATATTCTTTTTTTTTTTTATTTTGTGTGGTCTCAAGAGGAAAGACTCAGACTGTTATGAACAAGTCATAAGGAAATAAATTTGGGGAAACGATTTATTAATAGTCTGACATCTCCAAGGATAGAAGTTCTTTCAAGTGTTACGATTCCCTGACTCGTTGGAAGTGTTCACAGACTCTTTGCTGTCTGGTGTGGTGTTGTGGAACCACTGAAAGACCAGATGGATACTGATACATATTAGTGTTTTCTTCCCAGTTCAGGTCTGAGAACTTCCTAGTCAAATTGTATCCCCTGCCAACTTTCTTTCTCCCTAGTTTCACTCCTCAGTACAAACAGGTGAAGCTCATTTCTTTCTTTCCATCCTTCTCAGCATCTTAAATTCAAGATTTCCAGGAGAGAGTTTAGATATTTTCCGACTACATAGTACGGTGGTTCTCAAACTTTTTGATCTCAGAATCCCTTTACATTCATAAAAAATATTCAGGTATTGAAGAGATTTTGTTTATGTGGTTAATCAATACCTATGTTCACAGTAATATTTAAAATCCTAATTTAAAAACAGTGTCTTTAATTTACTTAAAAATACTAAATGTAATACATATAAACATAAACCTTTATGAAAAACGATTTTATGTTTTCAGCACAAAAACAATAGGGAGAAGAGTGGGGTTTTATTATATATTTTCAAATCTCATTAATACGAGGCTTAATAGAACACAAAAGGATTTTCCTATTTGCTTTAACATTAAATTACAAAATATGTAGTTGGAAAAGGGAGGAATATTTTAATAGCTTTTTGTATAATTGTGGATATTTTTCTTTGATGTAACATCAGAATTCAATAAGTGTAACTTTCTTAAAAGTTAGCGGCAATGTGGGATCTGAAACCATATCGATGAATATTTTATAACGTTACACTAAAATCCATGGGTCTGTCTTGCACTTTGAATACATTTTTTACCCATGCCTGATTTAATAACATCATGCACTGCTCATTTAGAAAATATCGGTTTGCTGACTAACGTAGGTCTTAAAACATCAAAAAAGTTACATTCATTAGTATTGGGTATATGTCAAGCTCCTGGTGAAAGTTTTCCAAAGTTCTGTTTTCTTTGGAATGCTTCGATTTTATCTTTGGCAACAAATACTGCCAGTTGTTCTCCTTGAAATGACAAGCTCACTTTATTAATTAAAAAAAAAGTCTGCCAGAATATCCAAGTTTGAACAACTATAATTTGTCTGCCCATCATTCTTTCAAGAAAAAAATGGTATTTCACAAAAAAGGCAGCTAGTTTGGCTCACAACACAAACAACACAATCACACTTCCTCAAAAAAACCATCATTCTTTGGTTATGCAGCAGAAGTGCTTTGTGTGTACTTCACCTTTGGTCAAATAAAACATTAAAAAGACTTGTAATGAAAGATCAAGATTTAATAAAATTAATAATTTTTACTATTTCTTTAAGATCATTCTTATGTGAAACTGGCTTGTTTTTTTGTTTTTTTTTTTTACTTACTGAATGTGTATGTATGATAGGGAAGAATACAACGATTACTGATACAGTTTAGTGCCAGCATTGCTTTTGGCCTATTGCTGCAAATGTCAATGGAGTGAATAAGGCAAATAATGTCTTCAGACTTTTACAAAAATAGTTTTGATCTCCTGATCTCCTGAGAAGGTCTCAAGTACCCCCAGGGGTCTACAGACCACACTTTGTGAATCGTTGCTATGACAAAATATGGCTTGGAAATCTTGTGTCAGATCTTTTTAAAAAGAGTTTCCAGCCTTGTTATTCTGTTTCTGGAGCTGTGTCCCCTTAACCTTTTCATATACTCTTCACACTAGTCATGTGATTTACATCTTTCATTTTTGGAACAATTTTCCAATTGCCAATTCTGCCTATGTCCTGAGAAGTGTAACTTGTCTGCTACTTTGGTTTGGGGAGGAAAGAAGAGAAGGATTAGAAGAAAGGATAAGAAACAGAAGGCGTAGGTGAGTTTGCATCTGCTCAGATGTGGACACACAGCAATGAGCACAGATACAGTAGGTGAGTAGAGCAAGCCCTGCTGTCTGCTCCAGGGCCTTGGGGAACAAGGCTCCTTCCCTAGAGCAACATGGAGCACCATTATTGTGTAAGGAGGAAGGAGGGCTGTGCATCTAGAGCTCCAAGAGGCTTTTTATAAAATGCATGTTCCTGGGCCATACACTTGGAGTTTCTGAGTTAGTGTGTCTTTGGGGGTGCAGGGCAGGGGCTTAGGAATGGGTGTTTTGCAAAAACTCAGGTGATCTTGCTGTGTATCTCAGTTAAAAATCATTGCACTAAGGAGTAAGATCATCACAGATGAGCCTGGAGATGTTGGGTTTATCTGTTTGGATATTGTTAAGTAAAGGATAGGGGATTCCTCTTCCATGGTTTAGGGAGAAGGGTCAGGGCTTGGAAACAATCCTGAGAGTGGTCAAAGGAGTACATTGAAGAATACGGTTTTGATCTGAGTTGGTCGGTAGAGGAAAACATCTTCCAAACCGTGGGCGTTCTTTCTTTTGTTGTCAACATACTTATTCAGTATTACTTCACTCTCTAGCAAGATAGAAGTAAATGACAACTAAGAATCTAAAAAAAAAAAAAGAAAGAAAAAAAGAAAAATGGCTTGAAGACCAATAGCTCTCCATAAGAACATGTTTGAGTAGTAATTGCTACTTTCCTTTCATCAGTGTAACTTGCAGTCACTCAAGTAAGAACACTTGGAGTGGAAAATCTATTAATACTGAGGCTTGGGACTGGCTGGAAACACAGGCTGTGCAGAGTGTTGTATTATAACTCCCTGTTTTCTATATTGTAACTCTTAATCTGCTAAAGACATTGAAAAGAAATAAGAAAAGCTTTTCGTGTGATTTTTACAAGTGACACCAAATACCCTGTTCCTGACAGATACATGGGCCTAGTTTATTTTGGAAAGACCTAGGATGATGGGCTGTAGTGGGCATAGCCTGATCGATCTGAACACAGAAGAGCCAGGCCAATCGCAATATTAGATAAGCTCAATTCGTTACCAACCACTTCAGATTGTTAAAAGAGGCCCAGAAAACGATGCATCTAGTTTTTCTGTTTCTTATAGAATTATGCAGTTTGGACAATGACCAAGAGGATTCATATAGATGTGTCACCCCATGATTGTTTTTTGTAGTTTCAACTTAAAAGGAGATGATGCCTCTTCTGGAAAGCTGCAATTTAGTCACGTTGCCACCAGGGAGCTATAGCGTGCAACTTCAATGTGGCCCAAACTCTACAATGCATATTTTTCATGAAATATAAGATGGCTGCTCTAGTCCAACACATTTATGTTAAAATATCCATTTCTCCAAATTATTTAAATATTTTGTTAAAAGTGAAACTAAAACAAATGTCAAGGTAGACAATACTTTGTGACTAACGTGCCCTAAACTCTGAGCCAATGATAACTAACATGGTATTTGCCTGGCATCTGTCAAAGCACTTTCCAAATGGTTGCTCATTCAAAGATCTCGATAACCCTGTGAGGTAGGCACCATTAATATTATGATATTTGGATAAAGAAACCAAGGCACAAATACATGAAATACTATGAATAAGTTGCAAAGCTAGTTAAGTGATAGAATTAACGTTTATCTCAGGCATACTGGCTATACAGCTGCAAATATTGATGAGGTTACCCCACCTCTATTTGGCTTTTATTACTCAGATGGCTATAATTACTAATAACACTAATGTTTGTCTTATACGGTAACTATAAAACTTTCATTCAGGTTCATTTATCCCCTGATGCCCCCATGATAATAAGTTTATGGGATATTACAAGTAACATGTTATCCTTAACAAGGATCCTTGGAACATTTGAAATGTGAGAAAAGTACTTTGAATAGAAAGTTGTACTAAGAAACTTGAGAGAAAATACTATATAGTATATGTGTTAAACATTATATTGGTATCCCATTACACTGGCTCTCTATCAATAAAAGAACTTGCTGGTGGCCTTGGTCATGTCACACAGACGCTGAGACACTACCTCTTTTTCATAGTGGGCATGTGAAACTGATGGTGCATATACTTTTGGCTTCAAGTTCCCAACTTTTATGGATCTCCATGACATATTGATATATTAAGTCTTACAAGGGACAAGTATCTCTCTCCTTACTCTTTTCAACGGAGCCACCACCTCCCTGCTAGTTTTGGCCTCCCCATTCTGACTTCTTAAGCTGTAATCCTCTTGCTTTCTGTTTTGTGGGAAGCTGCTGGCTGACCACTAGCTTTTGTCTGCTTTAAAGCCCTTTCTCTATCAAAGGCAAAAATCACCAAAACATTCTTGGAAGTCTCTAGAAGGGGGAAAAAAAAAAAAGGAAAGTAATAATGCAAAATTCGTTAGTCTTTTGCTGGTTGTTCCCAATTTTTTTTTTTTTTCTACGTGTAATCTCTTTGCTTACTTAGCCTGGTCATTCTGAGTGCCCTAGGGACTTTCTGACCTCGCAATCCTTCAGATCCCTGAAACTACACCCCTATATTCTAAAACTGATACAGAATGTAATCTTTGTATCTTACTCTGAATCTTATCCTGACTCCCAAATACCCCAGACTGAACTAGCCTGGCAGCAAACTCTCAGATAGCAGTGTGTTCTTGAGCCCGGGTGTAGGGATGGCAGCCTAGGGAAATTTTTCTGTGCACGTTTTTGGTTTTAAAATAATTGTGACATAATGGGACTACGATGACCCTTGCCTCCTGGGATCTATGCCCTTGGGCATCCCCCTCCCACACTGAATAGGGCTAGTCTTTTCAATCGAGAGTATAGTGTGGAGATGATGGTGTGGGACTTCCAAGGCAAGTCAGACAAGCTATCCTGGCTTCTGCATTGCTCTCTCTGGATTACACTCTGGACTAATGGGGACAGTGGTGCAGCCCTCTGGAAAGATCCACATGGCAAAGAGTGAGGCTTCCTATTCCTGGTGACCCTGCCCCAGTCGTGTGAATGAGCCACCTTGCAAATAAACCCTGCAGCCCCATCAAGCATACGGGTGACTGCAACCTCATGAAAGAGCCAGAACTGCCCTTCAAAGCTGCTCCCAAATTCCTGATGCTCAGAGACGGTGATGCACAAATTTTAAGGTAATTGTTCCTGCGGCAATAGATGAGTGATATGCATAGCGTCCTCCATCATTGACTAGTCTTTTTTTTCTGCTAAAAGCTACTTGGTAACACCTACGATTAGTTTGTTGTAATCACAGAAGAATTTTCTCTGACTTTTCCCTCCAGGAAAAGGCTTGAATAGTCTTTTTCGCAGCCGCCAAATCCACCTCTTGGGTTTGCAGCTACTGGACTGATTTGCCTAGCGTACTGAGATTACCCATCTAACAGGATTTACTCAGTTGCCCCTAGCAACAATTTTAGATGCTGGCTTAATTTAAGCAGTTGACAGGTAGGTAAGAGTATCTGCTACATAGTGGAAAGAACTTTCACAGGTTTGGAGTCAGGCATATCTGGTTTTGAATGCAGGATCGGCCACTTTATGACACTAAATATTAAACAATGTGTCTAAGGACTCAAACGCCTCAAACAAATTACATAATATCTCTGAGCTTTAGTTCCTCATCTGCACAATGGGGAGACTATTCATCTTACAGGGCTGTGTGCAGATGAAATGATATACCTTTAAAAATAAATTTCAAAAAATACAGTGTCATACAGATAATAGGCATTTAATAAATGATAGCCACCATTAATATTGAAAGAAGACCTTGAACAACAGATAAAAGTTGGAAAACTAACTTGTTTGAGGTCAAAGATCAAAAAATGTTTCAGTATCTTTGATGCTGAGGCAGGGTGAGCCTGATTCACACTTGGGAGAGGAAGGAGAACTCCCTTTCATCTGAGAAAGGGTTTGATGGATGGCCAGTACTGCAACAGCAGAGATGAGGAGAAATGGCATTTTAGGTTTAGGGAACAGCATGAACAAAGTTGGAGAGATGGGCAAAGATCACATGTCTTGGGATGAAATAGGGGCAGATGTAATTCAGATGGGCAAGACCATGGGCAACAGAGAGAAAGCAGTAGGTGATACAGGTCGGAGAGGACTGGAAAAGCCATTTGTGATGACTCTGGCTTAGGTTTCTCAACCTCGGCACTACTGACGTTCTGGGCTGGAAAAATCATGGTTGTGGGGGGCACTGTCTTGTTCGTTGTAAGATGTTTCACAGCACCCCTGGTCTCTGCCCACTAGACACCACTAGCACCCACTCCTCGCCAGTCCTGACACTTAAAAAAAACTCCAGGTGTGCTCCTGGTGGAGAGCCATTGCCTTAGTCCAACATTCTCACCTTTGCCGAGAATGTCACTGGAGCCCAGAGAGGGTGTGCGCCTGGGCCGAGGACACACAGCCTGAGGATGCAGAGCCCAATCTAGACCATTCTAGCCCTTTATCCTTATCCAGACACTTGGAAAGCAGCCAGATGGTCTTTGCCACATTAAGTGGAAGAAATAAGAAAAAATATCATTAAAGAGACTTCGGTGTCAAGGAGCAAAATGTATAATTAGGCTGGGTCTCTGATAGGAAGAGTCACGTCTGCCATCTTACCTGAGAAGCTTTTTTTTTTTTTTCTTGTGGTACGCGGGCCTCTCACGGTTGTGGCCTCTCGCGCTGCGGAGCACAGGCTCCGGATGCGCAGGCTCCGGATGCGCAGGCTCCGACGCGCAGGCTCCGACGCGCAGGCTCCGGACGCGCAGGCTCAGCGGCCATGGCTCACGGGCCCAGCCGCACCGCGGCATGTGGGATCTTCCCGGACAGGGGCATCGGCAGGCGGACTCTCAACCACTGCGCCACCAGGGAAGCCCTTACCTGAGAAGCTTTTATACAGGTATTAAATGTGTTAACAAGAGAAAGTGTCCAGCATAGTCGGGTGTGTGTGTGTGTGTGTGTGTCCAGAGAGTGACCAGAAATGATGAGTTTTCTTCCTTTTCTGATAATAGTCTGGGTTCAATTCAGTGGGCCATGGGGGAACTATAGGGTCCTTTTTATAGGTCAGTGGAAAAGTGACAAACTACCTGAAGCTCATGTCTCGCTTTATCCTGGGAAGGTGCCCTGTCTCTGGGGGACATATGCCCCAGGGACTGGCATGATGCCTGCTCCCTAAGTGTCCTCAATTACCATTTCCACCCACCAAGGAGGCTACTCTCTCTGGAGAAGATCAGGACATAATGAGCGCAATGCCAGGAGTGATTAAAACAAATGACACTGCAGTCTTGCAAGGTGGCAGGGCAGGGGGAGAAGTGGCCGAAGTGACTGGCTCCTCTTAAATGCAGCCCAATTTTGAATAATACAGCTGCTTCCCCAATAGCTGCCTGAATGCAAACCTTTGGCAGCTGGTCACCCTCCAGTGCCTCTGGGATGGGGTCACCAAGGGCTGGAACACACTTTCTGAATTGAAGCAGCAGACTGTGAAATAGGAATTACTGACAGCTCTTAAGTATATCAAGAGAACAGCCCTATTCCTTAATACAGAGCCACGAATAGACATCTAGAAACCTATAAAACAGACAATTCCTCTATATCATCCTAGTTAAATCAATGTAGTTATATTACCCTCATCATTTTCCTTTTAACGTTTATTACATTTTACCACAGTAATTTATTTTTTCATATCCATCAGCCGATTAAAGACTTTATTCTGAAGATACATCCCTGTGACCTAGTTGAAACTGACCTAAACTGTTAAGTAAAGCAATTTGCTGGGGGAAGTTATTCTCTTTCTCTCTCTTTCTTTCTCTCTGCTTGTCCCGGTTTCTCTAACCCTTCTCTTGTTCTGGGGTGGGGTGGGGATTAGTGTTCTAGCGTTGAGAAACAATAGTGTAAGCTTACATTTTCTGTTCCTTTCCTTTCTACGTGTTGTGACAAGTTCTGAACCCTCCTGAATGACTCTTCGCCAGCACCTCTCTTGGCTTTTGCCCTGTTCTTGCTTTCTCTCTTCTTTCTTCCCCCACCCTAATACTTCCTCTTGCTGAATGGCATGTGACTTCCTGATCACAGAGATGTTCAAGACTTCCGGGACCCACCAGCAGCTGCAGGAGCCAGAGGTTCCTCACCTTGAGTCTTTCCTACGCCTGCTGCAGCAGATGCCCTCAAGATACCTCAGTGCACCTCTGCCCTTGGAGCCACAGCTAGGGCCCACCTGTGCAGACAGAAGAGGTGGCTAAATGTATCATTTAGAACACCTTCCCCACAAAACCTCAAAGTGCTTCTAATGCTGTGTTTTTACTTCTTTGAGGTGAAACTTTGACTATCAGCTAAACAGGACACACGTGCTCTGCTGGAAGGGTAAACCATGCATTTCTTGTCATTCATAACACCATAGTGTATCACTAAGTTGGACGGTCACAGAGCTGCTTTCTGATGGAGTGAGGCTGTGACGTACATCTGTGAAGTTAGTTGAAGTAGGGGGGTCAGAGACCTGGGATGTCAAGGAGAATCCTGAGAGCTCTGACCTGGACAGAAACTGAGAAAAGGAAAACTTATATTCAGACAGGTGGCTTATTTCTCTATTAAGGCAAGGTTTTCCTGAAAACTATGCTATGGTTCTCAGACTCCCTTTGGCCACAGAGTTCATTTTGAATTGGACTCTCACAGGCATGACCAGCATGCAAAAGAGAAAAAACTGGAGTTTCTCTGATCAGAGAAGAAGAGGCAGACACAGGAACCCAAAGGGCCTTTGCAAAACTCCTAAGCTAAAAACCTCTAAAACCTTCTGAAGCCCTGGTTACTTTCCTCCAGGCTTCACATGGAAAGGTTTCTGTTGAAATCTTAAACTCCTTTACCAGAGAGAGCACTCACATAAACATATTAGCACGGGGAGGTGTAACCTCAGTTGCTGAGTTGGCTGAACGTTTTTTCATACCCTGAAGTAACTCAATGAGGCAAACTCTGATTTATCCTCCCAATTCAATGCAACCGTCGCTTCCAGAAATTGTGCTCCCAACCTGGAGTATGATTTAAACAGGTGCATTTCTTCTTTGCTCTTACAGCACCTTTGTGTAAATGATTTCACCATAGCACCTGTGACACCCAACTGTAATCATTCTTTTACATGTCTGTCTCCACCCTGGACTGTGGGCTTCTGGCAATGAAGGGCAATAAATATCTCGTTTGATCTGGTGTTTCTGGAGCGTAGTGCACTGCTTGGCTCATGGCTGCTTCTCAGTGAAGATTCCCTGAGAAAACAAACAAATAAACAAATGTTTGCCAACTGCATTTCATTCTGCCATTTTGGATTGATAGGGAGCGTAGTGCACTGCTTGGCTCATGGCTGCTTCTCAGTGAAGATTCCCTGAGAAAACAAATAAACAAATGTTTGCCAACTGCATTTCATTCTGCCATTTTGGATTGATAGACCCTATTGGCGCCCCTCCTCCATCTCCTGGACTCTATGCACAATTTCTTTCTTTCTTTTTTTTTTTTAACATCTTTATTGGAGTATAATTGCTTTACAATGTTGTGTTAGTTTCTGCTGTATAACAAAGTGAATCAGCTATATGTATACAGATACCCCAATATCCCCTCTCTCTTGCATCTCCCTCGCACCCTTCCTATCCCACCCCTCTAGGTGGTCACAGAGCTGATCTCCCCGTGAGATGCAGCTGCTTCCCATTAGCTATCTATTTTGCATTTGGTAGTGTATATATGTCAGCGCTACTCTCTGACTTCGTCCCAGCTTAGCCTTCCCCCTCCCCATGTCCTCAAGTCCATTTTCTAAGTCTGCATCTTTATTCCTGTCCTGCCCCTACATTTATCAGAACCTTTTTTTTTAAGATGCCATATATATGTGTTAGCATATGGTATTTTTCTCTTTCTGACTTATTTCACTCTGTATGACAGACTCTAGGTCCATCCACCTCACTACAAATAACTCAATTTTGTTTCTTTTTATGGCTGAGTAATATTCCATTGTTTATATGTGCCACATCTTCTTTTAGCCATTCATCTGTTGATGGACACTTAGGTTGCTTCCATGTCTTGGCTATTGTAAATAGTGCTGCAGTGAACATTGTGGTACATGTGTCTTTTTGAATTATGGTTTTCTCAGGATATATGCCCAATAGTGGGATTGCTGTGGCATATGGTAGTTCTATTTTTATTTTTTTAAGGAACCTCCATACTGTTCTCCATAGTGGCTGTATCAATTTACATTCCCACCAACAGTGCAAGAGGGT
>NC_041229.1:6633023-6642172 GCF_002837175.3 Physeter macrocephalus | reverse complement strand
GGAAATTTTCAGCTATAATCTCTTCAAATATTTTCTCAGACCCTTTCTTTTTTTCTTCTTCTTCTGGGATCTCTATTATTCAAATGTTGGTGTGTTTAATGTTGTCGCAGAGGTCTCTGAGACTGTCCTCCATTCTTTTCATTCTTTTTTCTTTATTGAAATGGGTCTCTTGTAGACAGCATATATAAGTGTCTTGTTTCTGCATCCATTCAGCCAGTCTATGTCTTTTGGTTGGAGCATTTAATCCATTCTTTTTTCTTTATTCTGCTCTATGGTAGTTATTTCCACTATTTTATATTCCAGCTCACTTATCCATTCTTCTGCCTCAGTCATTCTGCTCTTGATTCCTTCTAGAGAATTTTTAATTTTATTTATTGTGTTGTTCATCATTGTTTGTTTGCTCTTTAGTTCCTCTAGTTCCTTGTTAAATGTTTCTTGTATTTTCTCCATTCTATTTCCAAGATTTTGGATTTGTATGTTATTTGTTGCTTTTCCCTTGCTGCTTTTAATAATTTTTCTTTGTATTTAATTTTTGATAGTTTGATTAATATGTGTCTTCCATGTTTCTCCTTGGATGTATCCTGTATGGGACTCTCTATGCTTCCTGGGTTTGATTGACTATTTCCTTTCTCATATAAGGAAATTTTCAGCTATAATCTCTTCAAATATTTTCTCAGACCCTTTCTTTTTTTCTTCTTCTTCTGGGATCTCTATTATTCAAATGTTGGTGTGTTTAATGTTGTCGCAGAGGTCTCTGAGACTGTCCTCCATTCTTTTCATTCTTTTTTCTTTATTCTGCTCTATGGTAGTTATTTCCACTATTTTATATTCCAGCTCACTTATCCATTCTTCTGCCTCAGTCATTCTGCTCTTGATTCCTTCTAGAGAATTTTTAATTTTATTTATTGTGTTGTTCATCATTGTTTGTTTGCTCTTTAGTTCCTCTAGTTCCTTGTTAAATGTTTCTTGTATTTTCTCCATTCTATTTCCAAGATTTTGGATCATCTTTACCATCATTACTCTGAGTTCTTTTTCAGGTAGACTGCCTATTTTCTCTGCATTTGTTTGATCTGGTAGGTTTTTACCTTGCTCTTTTATCTGCTGCATATTTCTCTGTCTTCCCAATTTGCTTAACTTACTGTGTTTGGGGTCTCCTTTTCACAGGCTACAGGTTTGTAGTTACCGTTGTTTTTGGTGTCTGCCTCCAGTCGGTAAAGTTGGTTCAGTGGGTTGTGTAGGCTTCCTGGTGGAGGGGACTGGTGCCTGTATTTTTTGGTGGGTGGGCAGGACCTTGTTCAGTGGTGTGTTTTGGGGTGTCTGTGAACTTATTATGATTTTAGGCAGCCTCTCTGCTAATGGGTGGGGTTGTGTTCCTGTCTTGCTAGTTGTTTGGCATGGGGTGTCCAGCACTGGAGCTTGCTGGTCATTGAGTGGAGATGGGTCTTAGCATTGAGATGGAGAACTTTGGGAGATCTCTCGCCAATTGATATTACATGGAGCCGGGAGGTCTCTGTTTGTCCAATGTTCTGAACTTGGCTCTTCCCTCTCAGAGGCTCAGGCCTGACACCAGGCCAGAGCACCAAGACCCTGTCAGCCACACGGCTCAGAAGAAGAGGGAGAAGAAAAGAATAAAAATAAATAAATAAATAAAATTAAATAGTTAAAATAAAAATATTTTAAAAATTATTAAAATAAAAAGTAATTTAAAAAATGAAGAGAGCAATCAAACCAATAAACAAATCCACCAATGAAAACAAGTGTTAACAACTATACTAAGATAAACGTAAAAATCAGAAACAAGTCAGTCATAGATAGCAAACCCCAAGTCTACAGTTGTCCCAAAGTCCACTGCTTCAATTTTGGGTTGATTCGTTTTCTATTCAGGTATTCCACAGATGCAGGGTACCTCAAGTTGATTGTGGGTATTTAATCCGCTGCTGCTGGGAGAGATTTCTTTTTCTCTTCTTTGTTCGCACAGCTCCCGGGGTTCAGCTTTGGATTTGGCCCCGCCTCTGTGTGTAGGTTAACCTCAGGCTTCTTTTCCTGCCCAGACAGGATGGGGTTAAAGTAGTGGTTGATTAGGGGGCTCTGGCTCACTCATGCAAGGGGGAGGGAGGTGTACGGTAGTTATAATTGGAATGCGGGGCGAGCCTGCAGCGACAGAGGCCAGTGTGACATTGCAACAGCCTGAGGTGCACAGTGTGTTCTCCCGGGGAAGTTGTCCCTGGATCATGGGACCCTGGCAGTGGCGGGCTGCACAGGCTCCTGAGGGGTGTGGATAGTGACCTGTTCTTACACACAGGATCCTTGGGGGCTGCAGCACCAGCTTTAGAGTTTCATGTCCGTCTCTGGTGTCTGAGCTGATAGCCACAGCTTATACCCGTCTCTGGAGCTCTGCCTTCTGTGGAGACACAGGAAAGGAATTCCCTCTCCTCGCGCACCCTGAAACAGTGGTCCCATGCTTCTTAGGCAGGTCCAGACTTTTTCCCGGACTCCCTCCCGGCTAGCTGTGGCTCACTGGCTCTGTGTTCATGCAGCCAACCCTAGTCCTCTCCCTGGGATCTGACCTCTGAAGCCCAAACCTCAGCTCCCAGCCCCCGCCCGCCCCGGCGGGTGAGCAGACAAGCCTCTCGGGCTGGTGAGTGCTGGTCGGCACCGATCCTCTGTGCAGGAATCTCTCCGCTTTGCCCTCTGCACCCCTGTTGCTGCGCTCTCCTCCGTGGCTCCGAAGCTCCCCCCGCCCCGTCTGTGCCAGTGAAGGGGCTTCCTAGTGTGTGGAAACCTTTCCTCCTTCACAGCTCCCTCCCAGAGGGGCAGGTCCCGTCCCTCTTCTTTTGTCTCTATTTTTTCTTTTTTCTTTTGCTCTACCCAGGTACGTGGGGATTTTCTTGCCTTTTGGGAAGTCTGAGGTCTTCTGCCAGCATTCAGTAGGTGTTCTGTAGGAGTTGTTCCACATGTAGATGTATTTCTGATGTATTTGTGGGGAGGAAGGTGATTTCCACGTCTTACTCCTCCACCATCTTGAAGGTCCCCCACCATTTCTTTTTAACTCACAGATTCCAACTGCCTGTCTGCTAAACTATTTCTCATCTTCCTGCAGGATACCACCTCTTCCTCACTCCTAGAGTAAACACTTTGCCTCATGATACTTGTCATCAATTTTCTCTGGCATTTACCTGTGTTCCAACTGGGGCATTGGTGTGTTTAAACATCCCCTTGTCATATTCATTTCTTGGTGATAGTCCTTTGCAGCCGTTTATAAACCATAATTAGTTTGTGCCAGAGCTTTGCTGAGGTGAGATGGGTATCTTTAATCCTTCCTGTGCACATGGGGAACAGGGGAGATGAAATGATTTCAAAGTAACCATGTCTTAGATCAGTAGTGAGGATTGGTAAAGGGATTTGGTGTTTCCTAGAAGCATGCTTTAGCCTCCAGGTCCTGCTGCTTCCGACAAATTATATATTTGTTCAGGGAAACCACATTCATAATATTTTGCTTACACAGAAATCCCATCCATATAGTCAAAACTTCTCTTAGTCAACCTAGATTCTGCCACCCACATCCTCACTCCTCAAATGTAATGTTTTTCAGAGTCCTTTGGCTCCTTTCGTCCAGGATTTTACCCCATAGGTATTCATACTTAATATGTAACTGGATATAACATTCCTCATATGATTTTTTTTAAGTTTTTTTGGACGTGGACCATTTTTAAAGTCTTTATTAAATTTGTTACAATATTGCTTCTGTTTTATGTTTTGGTTTTTTGGCCACAAGGCATGTGGGATCTTAGTTCCCCAACCAGGGATCGAATCTCACCCCCTGCATTGGAAGGCGAAGTCTTAACCACTGGACCACCAGGGAAGTCCCAGTCATATGATCTCAATAGTAAGAAAATTAAGTGACTGTAACAGAAAACACACACGCACATACCCACATAGTCTGTTTCTCAGTTTTTACTGAAACCAAACTCAATCTCAAACCGTAACCCTAACTGAAATCCAAAGAATGCAAAATTTCAGAATACCAGCTAAATAGAGTAAATTTGTACTTCAATCCATACCATCAATTAAATGGCTTTAATATTAGCCGGTTAACAATACTAACTGTTGATGCTTTACCTGAGGTGTGTCCATCTTTTGAGATACACATATGCCTAGTTATTTTCAAGTCTATATTTATATATTGGTATTCATGTCAGCTGTTATAGATATGGATACTTGAGGAAAGCAATTAACAACCAGCTGTCTTAAATCATTTCCTGAATAAAGAAGCATCAATAAATATGTATTCTTCAACCCTGGCTTCCTGACTCCTCATAATTCTCCCAGTATTTCAGTGGAGATTTAAAAAGTCTACCCTTGGAGTAATAACAACTAGTAACGTCTGAGTGTGTCCCTGTATGTCAGGCAGTGCTCTGTGCAGCATAGTACACACATAAACTTTGTGTTACTTATGACAACATGAGGAAACTAAGGGGCAGAGAGGTGGAGAGTTTGCCCAAGTCACATTGATGGTAAGAGAAAGCTCTTGGATTTGAAACCAGACAGTCTAGCTATAGAGTCCGCATGTCGAAATAATTTATAATAATGGTAGTTAGTTGTATCTCCTCTGACACATAGAATTGGCAAACTTTTGGGACCTTGCTCCTCAAAGTTTTGTTTATAGAGCAACCACGTCAGGATCACCCGAGAGCTTGTTAGAAATGCAGCCTCTTGGTCCATCCCCAGACCTACCGAGTCCAACTCTCTGTTTTATCAAGGTTCCCCAAGTGATCCAGAAACACATTAGTGTTTGAGAAACTGTTTTAGGTCTCCTCTAGCTGTACAACCTCATAGACACACTCAGAAGTCATAGAGGTCCACGGGTATTTGGAGGGACCTTTTTAAAACCACCACCCATTTATGAGCACTGTGTTCCATGTATAAACTTTCACACGTAAACACAAGGAATTTTATGAATGATCCTAAAGCACATCATGTTAGCAGATGGCCTTGAGGGAAAATATCTTTCAGTCACACATTCAGTTTCTGAGTTTCTACATTTGGTTTTTTGACTCTGCCATTCATTAACAAGAACAAGAATTGCCTGAGGATTGGGTTTGTTGATAACACCAGTGTCTATTACTTAATAATATTTGGCAAAATATTTCCACTTGATAAAATCGAAGAGAATGGGAATTGAGATAAGGCAATCCAGGGCTACTGTCCTTGTGTGAATTCTATCTAGGTCTTGGATGCACTGGATGGTCCAGTGTCAGCTGCCATGGACTATATATAGCAAGTGACAGTTAAAGCTGGAATATCTAAGGTTTTCCCACTAATGTGTGAATAAGGTAATGTTCCTGAATCTGTTTTGAAGATTGCCCTTCAATTACTAAATTATCTTTCTCTTTAGATGTGAACACTTTAATGGGGAGTATCCTTAGAGATCATTGACCCTCTTCCATGGTTCTCTCAGTGGCAGGTGGATATGGGAGGCCAAGTTTATCTGACTCCAAGCCCTGTGCTCTTTTCTCTTTGCCTTCTACCATGTATGAGAGAATTACCATTTTTTCCCAGTGAAATTGCTGTTTATATCTGTTGAACCTCAGGCAAGGGCAACCAGAATGTACAACATAATAGAACAGAGCTGAGAGTTGGATTGGGTTGAAAATGCGAGAAAGGAATTATACATACTGTTATTTCTCCCTCCTTAGATTAAGAAATGGGGTTGAATTCCTAATACATTTTTTTTTAACTTCTCTTAGTGCAATCATTGAATTTGTTAGGTGGAAGAGATCTTTCTGATCACATATTACAAATGAA
Organism: Physeter macrocephalus; assembly: GCF_002837175.3. Classification (NCBI taxonomy): domain Eukaryota; kingdom Metazoa; phylum Chordata; class Mammalia; order Artiodactyla; family Physeteridae; genus Physeter; species Physeter macrocephalus. The sequence continues at coordinate 6,636,367 of NC_041229.1, read as the reverse complement.
CATTTGTATAGTTTTAGAAATTGGACCTCCAAGAAGATCAGATGACTTGCCAAACCAGTTTGTGGCAGAACCAAGACCAGAACTCAAATCTTTTCATGCCCAAACAAACAACTTTCCATTAATCTGCACCAAGATAGCCATTTCACCTCCAAGAAAATCACAAGTTATTTCTCTAGTGACCCAACACACTGGATAACGGACCAGTGACACTTAGTTACAGCTGTGATCATCTGTAAGTTGCACAAGAGCCCCTCTGAGGAGCTGTGCTTACTCACCTCCGTATCTCCATCCAGCTTTTCTCCTACCTGACCACCCACCACCTTTGAGCTCAGTACACTTTCCAGGGTTCTGCTGCCTTCATTAGAGTTGGAAGGGGATTTAGAGATCATCAGTCCAAGGATTTTCAAACTGCATGTTTCAGAGGCAGAGGTTTCAAAGGAAATGCATTAGAGGGCACTTCTCAGGTATGCATCTGGGTGAGTCACCCACTTCCAACACATCATCTCCATTTTCATCCATATCACATATTGTGGTTCCATATAAGATACTATTTAAAACCTGTTCTAGTGCTTTTAAAAAATTGTATATAACAGTCTCTAGACAGCCCCTTCACTTTCCCAACAGTTTTCAGGTAAGAAATTTTGAGGCCCAGCTATGTTTGAAAAACTCATGCAAGTTTCCACAGCCCAATTCCACTACAGATATGATGAGAAGCAATCACAGAGAACATATTTTCTCCACCAAAAAATCAGGTCACAGGGTCTGACAAGTCCAAATACACTTATGGGGACAACAGGACAGAATACTTGAAATTGAGACTGTCCCAGAAAACCCATAATATATGGTCACTCCAGGAATAAGGCAAGAACATTTCCCGACTCACAGACTAGCTTGAATGACAGGTGAATGAACTATGGTGTAAAGTCACAAGAGGGTGATGACTACTTCTTTCCTGTTTTCTGCATTCTTTGATATATGATAGCACCTGCCAAATCCTATTGATTTTAGTAATGCTTTCTGTATTAAGATTTATGCCCTAATGGATCCTTTGGGCTTCTTGGGCTGGCTGGACTCTCAACCTCTGGGATGCTTTGGGAACCAGAGGCCAGAAAGATATGATTCGATAACTAACCCGACTTCTGATAAATCTAGTAAAAGAAAATCCTGTGGTGTGGCAGTAACTAGAGTTTTAGTGCCAATAGTTGTGAGCAGCTATAGATAATATATGTGTCCCTTAAATTTTGTAAGAGTTTTTAGCTGTCACAGCACAAGGAACCCAAGGAATATATTCTATAAAATAAATGAATAAATACAATACAGAGAACATGTGGTGTTGGTACCATATTCTCTCAACCTGGATGGCTCCACTCAAAATACAGCACTACTGTGCATTAAAGATAATACTCATGTAATAATACACAGCATCCTTAAAGCCCAAATCTCAGCAAATGTGATGGCTGTCAAAAGGCAGTGGGTTTGTATTATAAAATCTTCTTGTGAGTCTGGGGCACAGGCCAGCTTAGGCAGTCATGAGCATCACTTTTATTCTGCAGAGTCCAGAGTGGTGGATCTTTCTTGCCAGAAAGGAGTTGTATTTTTCCTTTCTCTGAGCATTTTTTCTTTTGTTTTGTTCTTTTAGTTTTTTCGTTTTTTTTCCCTCAGAAGAAAAAACATGTTTAAGGGACTCTTACATTGAAGCTCGAGTAAATGTCATTGCTTCAGAAGCCTGGCTTTTTCTGGCTGGTAGGAGCCAGTCCAATTCTTCTCACCCTACCATTTGGCCAAGCCCTGCTTCTTCCAACTTAAGGATGCAGATGGAATCACTAACAAAATTAAGGAGATAGAATAAAAAAAACCCAAATTCTTCACAGTTAAAAATCTTTGTCCTTGGGGAAGTTAAGCCTGTAGGATAAAGTTTGTATGATGAATCAGAAAACCAGAGCTGGCCTCATGGGTCTGGAACCTTGTTTGGTTTAATGCTCTGTTATTGCCATCTTGAAATTATAATTCATGAACAAGAGACCTTGCATTTTTATTTACAGTGGGCCCTGCAAATTAAGTATCCAGCCTTGTAGAGAATGTCATGGAATTCTTCGGGACATCTCTGGTTATCCTATTACATTTAAACACTGGAATCAGACACTCACTTATTAGTTGTTCAAGTTAAGGCAAATTTACTACTTCTTTTGAAGCTTCAGTTTCTTAATCTTTATAATGGGCATAGTAATATGAGCTATCATATCACTTTGGAGGATTAAATGTAATATTGTGACTGAAGCACGCATCTAGAGCCCTTGCTCCACAGTGAGAGAGGCCACCACAGTGAGAGGTCCGCACACCACAACAAAGGGTAGCCCCCGCTAGCCACAACTAGAGAAAGCCCACATGCCGCAATGAACACCCAACGCAAACAAAAAAATTAAAATAACAATAAATAACCACAATGGAGATTGGTTCAAGATGGCGGAGTAGAAGGATGTGCGCTCACTCCCTTTTGTGAGAGCACTGGAATCACAACTAACTGCTGAACAATCACTGACAGGAAGATACTGGAACTCACATAAAAAGACACCCCACATCCAAAGACAAAGGAGAAGCCACAATGAGACGGTAGGAGGGGCACAATCACAATAAAAACAAATCCCATACTGCTAGGTGGGTGACTCACAAACTGGAGAACACTTATACCATAGAAGTGGGTATACCACTTATACCCACTGAAGTGAAGGTTCTGAGGCCCATGTCAGGCTTCCCAATCTGGGGGTACAGCAGTGGGAGAAGGAATTCCTAGAGAAACAGACTTCGAAGGTTAGTGGGATTTCATTGCAGGACTTCAACAGGACTGTGGGAAACAGAGACTCCACTCTTGGAGGGCACACACAAAGTAATGTGCACATTGGGACCCAGGGGAAGGAGCAGTGACCCCATAGGAGACTGAAACAGACCTACCTGCTAGGGTTGGAGGGTCTCCTGCAGAGGCAGGGGGTGGCTGTGTCTCACCATGAGGACAAGGACCCTGGCAGCAGAAGTTCTGGGAAGTACTCCTTGGCGAGAGCCCTCCCAGAGTCTGCCATTAGCCCCAACAAAGAGCTGGGTAGGCTCCAGTGTTGGGTCGCCTCAGGCCAAACAACCAGCAGGGAAGGAACCCAGACCCACCCATCACCAGACAAGTGGATTAAAGTTTTAGTGAGTTCTGCCCACCAGCGCAACACCCAGCTCTACCCACCCCCAGTCCCTCCCATCAGGAAACTTTCACAAGCCTCTTAGATAGCCTCATCCACCAGAGGGCAGACAGCAGAAGCAAGAAGAACTACAATCCTGCAGCCTGTGGAACAAAAACCACA
>NC_041229.1:6631332-6632579 GCF_002837175.3 Physeter macrocephalus | reverse complement strand
AATCAAATTGACAAAAATTAAAGACAAAGAAAAATTATTGAAAGCAACAAGGGAAAAATGACAAATAACATACAAGGGAACTCCCATAAGGTTAACAGCTGATTTCCCAGCAGAAACTCTACAAGCCAGAAGGTAGTGGCATAATATATTTAAAGTGATGAAAGGGAAGAACCTACAACAAAGGTTACTCTACCCAGCAAGTATCTCATTCAGATTTGATAGACAAATCAAAAGCTTTACAGAGAAGCAAAAGCTAAGAGAATTCAGCACCACAAAACCATCTCTACAACAAATGCTAAAGGAACTTCTCTAAGTGAGAAAAACAAGAGAAGAAAAGGACCTACAGAAACAAACCCATAACAATTGAGAAATTGGTAATAGGGACATACATATCAATAATTACCTTAAACGTGAATGGATTAAATGCTCCAACCAAAAGACACAGGCTTGCTGAATGGATACAAAAACAAGACCCATATATATGCTGTCTACAAGAGACCCACTTCAGACCTAGGGACACATACAGACTGAAAGTGAGGGGATGGAAAAAGATATTCCATGCAAATGGAAATCAAAAATAGCTGGAGTAGCAATACTCATAGAATATAAAATAGACCTTAAAATAAAAAATGTTACAAGAGACAAGGAAGGACACTACATAATCATCAACGGATCAATCCAAGAAGAATATATAACAATTATGAATATATATGAAACCAATTTAGGAGCACCTGAATACATAAGGCAACTGCTAACAGCTATAAAAGAGGAAATCGGTAGTAACACAATAATAGTGGGGGACTTTAAAAACCTCACTTACACCAATGGACAGATCATCCAAACAGAAAATTAATAAGGAAACACAAACTTTAAATGACACCATAGACCAAGTAGATTTAATTGATATTTGTAGGACATTCCATCCAAAAACAGCAGATTACACTTTCTTCTCAGGTGCACATGGAACATTCTCCAGGATAGATCACATCTTGGGTTACAAACCAAACCTCAGTAAATTTAGAGAATTGAAATAATATCAAGCATCTTTTCTGACCATGATGCTATGAGATTAGAAATCAAATACAGGGGAAATATGTAAAAAACACAAACACATGGAAGCTAAAAAATACATTACTGAATAACCAAGAGATCACTGAAGAAATCAAAAAATACCTAGAGACAAATTACAACAAAAACAGGACAATCCAAAACCTATGGGATGCGGCAAAAGCAGTTCTAAGAGGGAA
>NC_041229.1:6627192-6628616 GCF_002837175.3 Physeter macrocephalus | reverse complement strand
GGAGACAAAAGACCTGTATGCAGAAAACTATAAGACACTGATGAAAGAAATTAAAGATGATACAAATAGATGGAGAGATATATCATGTTCTTGGATTGGAAGAATCAATACTGTGAAAATGACTATACCACCCAAAGCAATCTACAGATTCAATGCCATCTCTATCAAATTACCAATGGCAGTTTTTACAGAACTAGAACAAAAAATCTTAAAATTTGTACGGAGACATAAAAGACTTCGAATAGCCAAAGCAGCCTTGAGGAAGAAAATGGAACTGGAGGAATCAGACTCTCTGACATCAGACTATACTACAAAGCTACAGTAATCAAGACAATATGGTACTGGCACAAAAACAGACATATAGATTAATAGAAGAGGATAGAAAGCCCAGAGATAAACCCACACACCTATGGTGAACTAATCTATGACAAAGGAGGCAAGAATATCCAATGGAGATAAGACAGTCTCTTCAGTAAGCAGTGCTGGGCAAACTGTATAGCTACATGTCAAAGAATGAAATTAGAACACTCCCCAACACCATACACAAAAATAAACTCAAAATGGATTAGAGGCTTAAATGTAAGACCAGACACTATAAAACTCTTAGAGGAAAACATAGGAAGAACACTCTTTGACATAAATCACAGCAAGATGTTTTTGGGTCATTTGTAGAGACATGGATGGATCTAGAGACTGTCATACAGAGTGAAGTAAGTGAGAAAGAGTAAAACAAATATCGTATATTAACGTATATATGTGGAACCTAGAAAAACGTACAGATGAACTGGTTTGCAGGGGAGAAATTCAGACACAGATGTAGAGAACAAACATATGGACACCAAGGGGGGAAAGTGAGAATATCCAATGGAGATAAGACAGTCTCTTCAGTAAGCAGTGCTGGGCAAACTGTATAGCTACATGTCAAAGAATGAAATTAGAACACTCCCCAACACCATACACAAAAATAAACTCAAAATGGATTAGAGGCTTAAATGTAAGACCAGACACTATAAAACTCTTAGAGGAAAACATAGGAAGAACACTCTTTGACATAAATCACTAGGTGCACATGGAACATTCTCCAGGATAGATCACATCTTGGGTTACAAACCAAACCTCAGTAAATTTAGAGAATTGAAATAATATCAAGCATCTTTTCTGACCATGATGCTATGAGATTAGAAATCAAATACAGGGGAAATATGTAAAAAACACAAACACATGGAAGCTAAAAAATACATTACTGAATAACCAAGAGATCACTGAAGAAATCAAAAAATACCTAGAGACAAATTACAACAAAAACAGGACAATCCAAAACCTATGGGATGCGGCAAAAGCAGTTCTAAGAGGGAAATTTATAGCAATACACTCCTACCTCAAGAAACAAGAACAATCTCAAATAAACAATCTAACCTTACACC